>NC_134490.1:1500143-1672643 GCF_040206685.1 Ascaphus truei | reverse complement strand
GTGATGTGTGTGTGTGTGTGTGTGTGTGTATAGTGATGTGTGTGTGTGTGTGTGTGTGTGTGTGTGTGTGTATAGTGATGTGTGTGTGTGTGTGTGTGTGTGTGTGTGTGTGTGTGTGTAGTGATGTGTGTATGTGTATAGTGATGTGTGTGTGTGTGTATAGTGATGTGTGTGTGTGTATAGTGATGTGTGTGTGTGTGTGTGTGTGTGTGTATAGTGATGTGTGTGTGTGTGTGTGTGTGTGTGTATAGTGATGTGTGTGTATAGTGATGTGTGTGTATAATGATGTGTGTGTGTGTGTGTGTGTGCCCTTCACTCCGCCTCAGGCCAATGAGAGGTGTGCGGGGGCGAGCGGCCCAAGGGAGCAATCTCATTGGCCTGGCCCAAGGTCCAATGAGATTGCCGCTAGGGACACGGGGAGGGGCACAGGGAGACACATACAGACCCGGACACATAGGACACTTTCAGAAATATATAGTAGATACTGCCCTATATTATACATACTGCCCTATATTATACACACTGTCCTATGTTATACACTGCCCTATAAGCTCCTATATTATATATACTGCCCTATTTTATACACACTGCCCTATAAGCTCCTATATTATACACACTGCCCTATAAGCTCCTATATTATACACACTGCCCTATATTATACACACTGCCCTATATCATACACTGCCCTATAAGCTCCTATATTATACACACTGCCCTTTAAGCTCCTATATCATACACACTGCCCTATATTATACACATTGCCCTATAAGCTCCTATATTATACACATTGCCCTATAAGCCCATATATTATACATACTGTTCTGGCGGCTGCAGCACCACAAACACGCTCAGCTTCTTCACCCAGTCGCGCTGCAGGTCCCTCTGGGACTCCCTGAGGGGCGACTCCCCCTCCCACACCAGCAGGATCATGTGGCACTCAGGCTCCCAGAAGGGCTCCTCAAATTCCAAGATGATCTTGTTGTTGGTTCCGAAGCCCATGTTCTGAATGGCCCGAACCTTGTGGGGCGGGAGAGGGGGCTGGAGGAAACCCAGAGCACGTTCCTTTAGGAATCCTAGAACCAGGGGACAGGTCAGAGGTCAAGGCACAGATCACCCACACCCTCTCACACCTGCAACCTTCTCTGACCCCCGTCACCGGTCAGTGCCCCGGTCTCCCGCTTGTCCACCTAACGTGCTGCAGAGCTGGATCCCTCATTCAAATCAACGGAGCAAAAGTCTTCCCCAGCAACAGGAAGACAGACAAAGGGAATACTGACCAGGGATGCCGGCTATTAAATCCCAACTCAAATCCACTTTTATAGCAGCATGAAAAGGGCTGTCACAGATTTTTGGGGGGTGACCCCTTTAGAGACCTCACGTACCCTGTGTTTGGAATCACTGCCGTAGGCCTTGGATATAGTAGACCCGCGCTGTCACACGCAGTATGGACGCGGCCGTAACACTGAGGGCAGAGTATCACCCAGTGATTCTTTCAGCCCAATGTGTTAGGACCTGCATACTGGTCACGCCGTAACGTGGCTGCATACTGGTCACGCCGTAACGTGGCTGCATACTGGTCACGCCGTGACGTGGCTGCATACTGGTCACGCCGTGACGTGGCTGCATACTGGTCACGCCGTGACGTGGCTGCATACTGGTCACGCCGTAACGTGGCTGCATACTAGTCACGCCGTAACGTGGCTGCATACTGGTCACGCCGTGACGTGGCTGCATACTGGTCACGCCGTGACGTGGCTGCATACTGGTCACGCCGTGACGTGGCTGCATACTGGTCATGCCGTGACGTGGCTGCATACTGGTCACGCCGTGACGTGGCTGCATACTGGTCACGCCGTGACGTGGCTGCATACTGGTCACGCCGTGACGTGGCTGCATACTGGTCACGCCGTGACGTGGCTGCATACTGGTCACGCAGTGACGTGGCGAAGCCGGCCAATTCAGTTGAACAGCAATTCTACTTGTTACCAAGTAGAACAAAGATAAACCAGTCAAACAAAAATTAAATGAACCCAACAAGTGTGGAAGGGGTGTTTCAGCGGGCACCACGAGGCAGAAAAAACGTAGCAACTGCTGGACTGTGCTGTGAAGTGTCCTTTATTGAAGCATGGTTAAAAAGAGGGGGGAAAAAGGATGCCCCTGCACCTCTAACGCGTTTCACCCAAGCATGGGCTTTTTCAAAAATTAAATGAACCCAACAAGTGCACTGATGAAGTGCACTTAAAACAGAAGGGTTAAATCTGAAGAACCCTGATTGGTGGATACCGAGCAAAGCACCCCGCCTAACGCCCACTGGGAGGCAAACTCTGAAACCGTCCCAGTAGACTCGGCGTACGAGTACTCTGCCCGAATACGGGAGTGCACCAGCGCCCGGAACATGACCACGATGTTTGTCAGGACCCCCCCCTCCAAACGCTGCTTCCTGGTTTTACAAATGGCTACCTTAGCCAATGCCAGGAGCAGGTTGACCAGGAGATCCCTAGGCTTATTGTCCCGGGACACTGGGCACCCAAAAATAAAAAGATGAGGTGAGAAGTGCAACCAGAACAGCAGGAGTAAGCTCCTCAAGAAGGAAAAGAGGGGCTGCAGTCTGGCACAACTCGAATAAATGTGATATACGGACTCCCGCTCGCCACAAAAGGGACAGGTGGCGGGGGAGTCCGTAAAGTGTGCCAAATACTCTCCTGTGCTCAGTGCTCCGTGGAGGACCCTCCAACTCAAATCCCCGGCCGGACGGGGAACCAAAGATGAATAGAGTTCCATCCACCGGGGTCTCTCGTCCTCGTTCGCTGGGAATACCCGCCTCCAGATGGTGTCTGGGCGGGTGACAAGGGCGAGGTAATGCACTATATGGAGCACCAGAGAATACAGGACTTTTCTCGGCATGCCGCGGAAACATGCCGGGGACATTTCCCCCAACTTGCTGAGGTTGGGGGAGAGAAGAGCCCGAGGGGGTTGCCGTGACCTTGGTTCCACGCAAAGATCCGGAGAGACGAAATTGATAGGATGACAAGGCTCTCCGGTCTGCAATACCCCCTCAATGAAGGTGCGGGAGTCGGGGTGTATGGCATCTTTAATCTCCTGGATCAAACGACGAGGGACGCGGGCACTACGCAGATCCATACGGGGCGCGAGCACCTCTGCCCCTACCCAATCCCGCCGCTCATAGTCCAGGAGATCCCCGACTCTGGTCACCTGCGCCAGGATTAGCCGGCGGCAAATAGAGGGTGAATCCAACATCCGAGCCCCCACTGCTGGATTATACAGCAGGGGCTCGGCGAGGAAATCAACCCCCACCGCCTGTTCCTTCCTGGTCGCGGAGACCAGTTTCCAGGCCTTCAGTAAGTCCCGATAGTATGCCGGCAGCTCCGAGAGGTTTCTACCTAAACCCTCGGGCCTGATGAAAAAGAGTTGCCGGTCATACCTCATATTGCGCAGCTGGCGAAAGAAAAAGGTTGCCAGCTGGCACCACTGCGGAGACGGATCTGCGAATAGGTATCTCTGCAGGTATTGGAGGCGGAAAGTGTGTAACTGGGAGCGGACACACACCACTCCCTGTCCACCCTCCTCCAAAGGGAGACACGCAACTCCCACAGAGACCCAATGCTTCCCCATCCAGAGAACATCCATCAACTTCCTCTGGATCTTGTTGATAAATTCGGGGGTTGGACCCATGGCTATCAGCCGGTGCCAAAGCTGACTGGCCACTAGCTGATTAATCACCAGGGTTCTTCCCCTAAGGGAAAGCATTCTCGACAGATACACCCATGACCCCAGACGAGCAATGACCCGTTCTTCAAGATCACTGAAGTTTTCTGGGGCAGGGTCCTCCGCAGCAGACAGGTAGACTCCCAGATAGTTGAGAGTATCGCTCCCCCACGAGATATTACGAAAAGTGGGGGGCAAAGAGTCCACCTTTAAGGGACCCACCAAGATGCCGGAGCACTTGGACCAGTTGATCCGAGCAGAAGAGGCTGCGGTGTAGACCTCTTGACACTCCTGTGCCCGCTCTAGATCATCTAGGTCCTGGGCCACGAGGAGCACATCATCGGCATAAGCCGACAGGACTAGCCGCATGTCGGGCTCCCGCAGCACCAGCCCGGTAAGCCTCTTCCTCAGTAGGCAGAGGAAGGGCTCAATGGCCAGCGCGTACAGTTGCCCAGACAGGGGGCACCCTTGACGCACTCCCCGACCAAACACAAAAGGTGCCGTCATTGACCAGTTAATCTTCACCAGACACTCTGCAGAAGCGTACAGCATCTGGAGAAAGCTCACAAATTGTGGGCCGAAGCCAAACGCCCGCAGGGTCTGCATAAGGTAACGGTGATCCACTCTGTCAAACGCCTTCTCCTGATCTAGGGACAGGAAGGCGAGTGATAGACCAGTCCTCTGCGCGTAGTGCATCAGGTCCCGGACCAGAAAAATGTTGTCATGAATGCTCCGGCCCGGGACAGTATAGGACTGGTCGGGGTGAATCACCTCTGCCAGCACGGACTTGAGCCTCAGCGAAAGCGCTTTGGCTACGATCTTATAGTCCGTGCTGAGCAGTGAGACCGGTCGCCAATTAGAGATCTGACGGAGATCCCCCTTCTTCGGCAGCAAAGACAGTATTGCCCGCCGACACGAAAGTGGCATCTCACCGATCTCCAGGGCTTCGGCTAGGACCTCGGTGAAATCAGGTCCCAGCATCTCCCAGAAAAACCGGAAGAACTCCACAGTCAGCCCGTCCAGCCCCGGCGCTTTTCCGCGGGACATGAGACTGAGGGCTTCAGAGAGCTCGGCCAGAGTCAAAGGTAACTCAAGCCGCTCCCTTCCATCCTCACCGACCGTAGGAAGCCCCTCCCATAAGACCCTGCATTTATCTGGCTGGATGGACTCCGGAGAGAAAAGATCTACATAGAATCTCCGGGTTCTGTCCCGGATGCTCTCCGGGTCAGTCAGAGGGGTACCGTCCTCTGCCAACAGGCATGTGATATGTCTACGGTTTCCCCTCTTTTTCTCCAGCGTGTAGAAGAGGCGCGACCCGCGATCCATCTCTCGAAGGAAGTTGATGCGGGATCGCACATACGCCCCCCGAGCTCTCCGATCTTCCAAGTCCCGGAGAGCGCACTTCCTCTCCACGTACATACTCTGCAGGTATTGGTCTCCCGCCACAGACAGCCGCTTCTCGAGATCGAGCACCTCCTCCCTGAGGGCCTCGATCTCAGCATCGCGCCGCCCGCTGGCACCTCTGGTGTACTCCTGACATACGAGGCGCAGATGAACCTTGCCCACGTCCCACCACTGCTCTAACGTAGCAAAGTCTGACCTGCAACCTCTCCAGGCCATCCAAAAGTCTCGGACAGACGTCGCAAACCCCTTGTCCTCCAACAACGTATTGTTGAAATGCCAATAAGCGGCCGAAGGTGCTGCAGGTAGCAGCGTCACCGTCACGGACGCACAATTGTGGTCCGAAAACGGCGCCAGCCTAATGGCACTGGACTGGGCTCGCGACAGGCTGTGGCTGGAAATATACAGCCTGTCGATCCGGGACCAGGACATCCGTTCACCCCTAAACACCCTAACATGGGTGAACTCAGTGGATGCCTCAGGATGTTCTCGCCAGACGTCTACCAAGGAGTAGCGGGTGATGACCTCCCGCAAGGCCGACGCAGAACACGGGTGTGGCTCCTGACCATTCCGGTCCTTCCGAGCCTCGAGGGTACAGTTAAAATCACCCCCGAGCACCACGTATTCGTCCGCGTCGACTGTCTCCAGGTATTCAGACATTCTGACGAAGAACTGCCTTCTCAGGGGTCCGGTGGCAGGAGCATACACGTTCAGGAAATGAAACGTGTAGTCCTCGTGTCGGACCCTGATATGCAACAGGCGACCTGGAACAACAGCTTTGGCAAGCAGCAGCTCAGGTTGAAAAGACTCAGAGAACAGGGTCACCACCCCACTAGATGTTGAAGTGAGATGGCTGAAGAAGACACTGCCTCGCCACTCCAAATGCCAGCTGGCTTCAGCCTCTGGAGTGGTATGGGTTTCCTGCAGGAAACTTACAGAATACTTCCCCTTCTGCAAAAAGGAGAGTACCTTGAACCTGCGAAACCCATCCTTACAGCCGTTAACATTTAGCGTACCGATGCTTAACGCCATTGGTAATCAGGAGTTTTTTGGTTCCCCACAGGTGCTCAGGGTACTATACCCCGAGAAGCCTATACGTGGTCTCGCATTACTTTTTCAAACTTCAGGACACGAATATGGATAGCCCCAGAGATTTTGGCCTTGTGGTTGGCCCTGATGTAAGCTCCGAGAGAATGGAGAATGACCGAGGCATCTTTCCACTTCTCAAGGGCCAACTTCACCTTCAAGTTTTTATGCTTGTGGAGGGTATCCTCTAGGAAAGCATCTAGCTCCTGGGCAGGGATAACAGGGGTCAAAGAGTCCACCGACTCCACGGTGCCAGAAGACTCCTCACTGAGCCCCAACTCCCTAAGCTCCTCTTGACTGAAAGGCTCAAGAACCTCACCCTCCCCTGCGGGGGTCTCTCTCAGTCCTAGAGTGGGTTCCCCCTTCGGTGTTTCCACGAGGGGGTCCACTAAATCCTCCACTTCCAACCCCGGGGTAGGATGTTCAGGGGTATCTGGTGGCGGCATGGCAGAGGCAGCGGTTTCTGGAGTGACCTTTTGAACAAAAAAGGTACCCATTACCCTCCTGGTCTCCTCTATCGCCGTGTAAGTAAACGGAATGTTAGGGGCATCCGCCGCAATCACGGGAGGGCACTCTTCTGTAGGCACCCCAAGGAGAGAGTCTAGCCTGGCAGTCATCTTTGACAAATACCAAAACTCCCCACTAAGAGGGCTCACGTCAGATAGCCTCCAGTTGAAATCCGAAGTGCTCACTAAAGCATCCCTACCTACACCTGCCTCTCCCTCTCCATCCTCAACCATGGGGGTCAGCCCTAGCCCATCCCCTACTTCTGGTGACGCAAAACCTGACTCCGCCTCAGGTGCGACACTCGAAGGCGGTACAGCCGGAGGGGGATCTTGGCTGGCTCCAAAGATAGGTGCATTCGGCAAGGCAAATTCACCGAAGCACAATTCTCCTGGGGATGCTCTCCAACCGAGAGGGGCGTTGAGAGGCACCCCAACGTCTATATCTATGGGCAAGGCCTCATGCTGCTGAGCATTTTGGCCTTCCACCCCAGAGACGCCGGGTACCTTCAGTTGTATTCCCTCCAGAAATTCGAGGGGGGGGGGGGCTGTACGTGTGTAGGATCCGGTTTACACTGGCTAATCGTAACCAGTGGGCCGGACAGGACCACCTTTTGCGGAACTGATGTTACGTTCCGCTTCAGAGACTTCAGAGAGTAAACGTAATACGGTTCACCCTCCTCTGCCTCCTCAATCACCCTCTTATTCGTTTTAAAATTGCTCTTTCTGGGGATTGATTCCCCAGGAGAGAGTGCCGCTACCTCCATAACAGGAGCTTCCTCCTGCTCCCCCACACTCTGTACGGTGCTTAAATTGGGGGTAAGGTGTTCTTGGGGGGGGGACAGCGACAACAGAGGGTGACTGTTGTGGGGTGACTTTTCCTTTCTCCCTCTTTGTAGGGGGGAGAGGTTCAGATGTCACTGTTTGAGTTGAGGCAGTGACATCTTCTGTGATCCCAGGGGGGACCTGGGCCCTTGAGGTCTTTTCCTTCTCCCTCTGTTCTTTGGGGAGAGGTTCAGATGTCACTGTTTGAGATGGGCCAGTGACATCTTCTGTGGTCCCAGGGGGGGCCTGGGCCCTCAAGGGCTTTCCTTTCTCCCTCTTTCTTTGGGGGAGAGGTGCAGATGTCACCGCCCGAGATGGGGCAGCGACATCTGCTGTGGTCCCAGGGGGGGGCTGGGCCCCCAAGGGCTCCGCCGCGGTGGGCGCAGCGGCACAGGGTATTTCCCCCTGGGGGGAGACAGTGATAACAGAGGGTGGTCGCTCCAGGCCGACCCCCTCTCCTTCTCTCCGCTCTCCAGGGAGAGGTGCAGAAGTCACTGTTCTAGATGGGACAGCGACATCTCTTGTGGTCCCAGGAGGGACCTGGGCCCCTGAGGGCCCCGCTGTGGTGGGCACAGTGGTACGGGGTGTCTTGGCAGAGGGAGGGGTGGGTGTAGGAGTTGGGATAGGTCCTCTGTTCCCTTTGGGGCAACTCCTACGAGTGTGCCCCAGCTCCTTGCACAGATAACATCTAATTCCCTCCGTGCCATAGAACACTGTGTACATTATGCCCTCGTAGGGCACCCTAAAAGAACCCTCCACAGATTCTGTGCTCCCCGGCAGCAGCACTTGTACCTGCCGCCTAAATGAGAGCACGTGCCTCAGCGCTCTATCCCTGCAGCCCAGCGGAATTTTTGTTATGGGAGACTTAATGTCTCCCAGGACTTGCAGGTGCAGCCGCATGAGGCTATCTGGGATGAAGGGGGGCACATTGGAGAGAATAATTCTAGTGCCTAACCCCTCCATGGGTTCTACAGGGATGTAGGTTCCCCCTACACTGATGCCTTTCTGCACCAGGGTGTGCTTGGCAGCCAGCGTACGGAGGAAGAAAACGCCTCTCCCATACATCTTGCTGGCCGCCACCACAGCAGAGGGACCCACAACGTCTGCCACAGCCCTAACATAAATCTCCATGCTAAGGCCAGGTGACATTGGGCACCTCACCCCAAGCTTCCTGCTCAGACAGGGCGTGGCCCCAGCATTGTTATTACTGGGGTCAATGCCTGCAGCTGCCACCTGCGCCCAAATTGGAACTGGGACTGCAGGGGTTAAACTGACAACAGGAGCTGGGGGAGGTGTAGCCAGGGCACTGGAAGTACCAGGCCTAGGGCTGTGGTTATTGCTCCTAGGGGCCCCAGTTTTTGGAGTCCGATGTCCAGGTGTGGCCCCTGTTGCTGCACTAGTCCTATTCCCCCCAGGCATGATGAAATAAGCCTCTAAGTAAGGGGATGAAATAGTGCTTAGGGAGAGAGATGCAGAGAGGTAACTGTCTTTTTAAGAACCAATTAACTATCTCTCTGCACAGGGAGGGAAAAGAAAACAGCTTTTAAAACCTGCTGTAATCTTCTCTTTCTCCCCTTAATTATTTAACTCTCTCTCTCTTACAAGAAACCACACACAAAAAAGAAGGTTTTAAAGTAAGACACAGAGCTCTGAAATGCAAATGAAAAAGAAAGAAATCAGGCTTTAAATTAAAGTGAAAACTGGAAGTAAAAAACAACCAGAGGTGGGGGAGGGGAGAGGGGTTGAGACTGCAATTCCTGCCAGCCAAAGTGCAGCTTTGCTGGGTTGAAATACAGCAGCCTCTGGGTAAAACAAAAACGGTTTTTAACCCTGAAAAAAACACCCAAACCCTCTACAAAAACCACTGTATACTCACAGTATACTCCCCCACAGATCCACACCAAAGTATACCAAAAAAGAAAGAAGAAAAAAAGAAAGAATACAACCTGATTCTTCAGCAATTGCCTGGGAGCTCTGAGTGGAAAAGAAGCAGGCTCCAGCACAGCTACACACAGGAAAACAGGGACTATGCAGAACCCTTCCTTTTACCTCTGTGAGAGGGGAATAACCATAATGGGTCGTGTTCCTGCAGCAAGTGAAATGACCTCCCAGTTAAAAAGGTGAAGGAGTCCTTTAACAAAACATGGGATCCGTGGCTAACCCATATGGCACCCCCACGCCACTAAACCATATATGAAAAGCAAAAAAGAAAAACAGTTTAGAGGATCTAACGAAAATTGACTGAGGACACGGGAAGCAACGGGCATACCTCCCCCCCCCCCCCCAACCCTCCTCTCCCGTCCCCCACTCTTGCTCTCTGTTTCCACACTCACGCTCCCCACACAGCCCCTGGAGGGTCAGGGGAGCGATGAGCTTTCCTCTTTCTTTCTGGTTTCTTTAACCAATAAAAGGAGAAAATCTGTATTAGGCTGTATTAACGTTTATCACCTGTATAATGTGAAATATGTGAATTCCTAATAAAAAAAAATTTTGGAAAAAAAAAAAGGTGAAGGAGGAGTGAGCTCTGGGGGGAGGTGCCACAGCCTCCAATTGACTGGGAGGTCATTTCACTTGCTGCAGGAACAAGACCCGTAATGGTCCTTCCCCTCTTACAGAGGTAAAGGAAGGGTTCACAGTGTAGTGTAGGACCTGCATTATTTTGGTTATACCTTGACGTTGGTATGCAGGCTTATGACGCCTTTGGCCAAAGGGTTAACCAAATAACCAAGTATTTAGTATTATTATTATTATTGAAGTATTTTACTTTATACTTTTCATTATATGTTTTGTTAATCGGATGTAGCATTGGGCACCCCCTGTCTCTTGTTGTAAACCCTTTAGCTGCCTGCGGGTGCCACGGGCACCTCCGTTATCAGGGGCTGATCCTGTTACCTAATGGGACGGTGACAATGACATGATCTGCCACGAAGGTGCCCCCGTCCTCGCACTCCACCTGCACAGGGTGTGCGCGGGAGCCGCCGCCGCCGCCGCGGAAGGAGCCGTCCCAGTGCACGGTCTTCACCGCCTTGTTCAGTAGGACAGTGTCGCTGGGCAGGGAGGATTTAATGCGGGTAACCAGGCTTTCATATCCCCTGCAAGGACACGGACAAGGACACAGAGGCCATGAGGCAAACACACGCCAGGAGACTGCAATTACGCTGCTCCGTCAGTGTGCGCTGCTCCATCAGTGTGCGCTGCTCAGTCTGTGTGCGCTGCTCAGTCAGTGTGCGCTACTCCATCAGTGTGCGCTATTCAGTCAGTGTGCGCTGCTCAGTCAGTGTGCGCTGCTCAGTCAGTGTGCGCTGCTCAGTCAGTGTGCGCTGCTCCGTCAGTGTGCGCTGCTCCGTCAGTGTGCGCTGCTCCGTCAGTGTGCGCTGCTCCGTCAGTGTGCGCTGCTCCGTCAGTGTGCGCTGCTCCGTCAGTGTTCGCTGCTCCGTCAGTGTGCGCTGCTCCGTCAGTGTGCGCTGCTCCGTCAGTGTGCGCTGCTCAGTCAGTGTGCGCTACTCCGTCAGTGTGCACTATTCAGTCAGTGTGCGCTGCTCAGTCAGTGTGCGCTGCTCAGTCAGTGTGCGCTGCTCCGTCAGTGTGCGCTGCTCCGTCAGTGTGCGCTGCTCCGTCAGTGTGCGCTGCTCCGTCAGTGTGCGCTGCTCCGTCAGTGTGCGCTGCTCCGTCAGTGTGCGCTGCTCCGTCAGTGTGCGCTGCTCCGTCAGTGTGCGCTGCTCCGTCAGTGTGCGCTGCTCCGTCAGTGTGCGCTGCTCCGTCAGTGTGCGCTGCTCCGTCAGTGTGCGCTGCTCAGTCAGTGTGCGCTGCTCCGTCAGTGTGCGCTGCTCCGTCAGTGTGCGCTGCTCCGTCAGTGTGCGCTGCTCCGTCAGTGTGCGCTGCTCCGTCAGTGTGCGCTGCTCCGTCAGTGTGCGCTGCTCCGTCAGTGTGCGCTGCTCCGTCAGTGTGCGCTGCTCCGTCAGTGTGCGCTGCTCCGTCAGTGTGCGCTGCTCAGTCTGTGTGCGCTGCTCAGTCTGTGTGCGCTGCTCAGTCAGTGTGCGCTGCTCAGTCAGTGTGCGCTGCTCAGTCAGTGTGCGCTGCTCAGTCAGTGTGCGCTGCTCAGTCAGTGTGCGCTGCTCCGTCAGTGTGCGCTACTCAGTCAGTGTGCGCTGCTCAGTCAGTGTGCGCTGCTCAGTCTGTGTGCGCTGCTCAGTCTGTGTGCGCTACTCAGTGTGCGCTACTCAGTCAGTGTGCGCTACTCAGTCAGTGTGCGCTGCTCAGTCAGTGTGCGCTGCTCCGTCAGTGTGCGCTGCTCCGTCAGTGTGCGCTGCTCCGTCTGTGTGCGCTACTCCGTCAGTGTGCGCTACTCAGTCAGTGTGCGCTACTCAGTGTGCGCTACTCAGTGTGCGCTACTCAGTCAGTGTGCGCTACTCAGTCAGTGTGCGCTACTCAGTCAGTGTGCGCTACTCAGTCAGTGTGCTACTCAGTGTGCGCTACTCAGTCAGTGTGCGCTACTCAGTCAGTGTGCGCTGCTCAGTCAGTGTGCGCTGCTCAGTCAGTGTGCGCTGCTCAGTCAGTGTGCGCTGCTCCGTCAGTGTGCGCTGCTCCGTCAGTGTGCGCTGCTCCGTCAGTGTGCGCTACTCAGTCAGTGTGCGCTACTCAGTCAGTGTGCGCTACTCAGTCAGTGTGCGCTACTCAGTCAGTGTGCGCTACTCAGTCAGTGTGCGCTACTCAGTCAGTGTGCGCTGCTCAGTCAGTGTGCGCTACTCAGTCAGTGTGCGCTGCTCAGTCAGTGTGCGCTGCTCAGTCAGTGTGCGCTACTCAGTCAGTGTGCGCTACTCAGTCAGTGTGCGCTGCTCAGTCAGTGTGCGCTGCTCAGTCAGTGTGCGCTGCTCAGTCAGTGTGCGCTACTCAGTCAGTGTGCGCTACTCAGTCAGTGTGCGCTGCTCCGTCAGTGTGCGCTGCTCAGTCTGTGTGCGCTACTCAGTGTGCGCTACTCAGTCAGTGTGCGCTGCTCCGTCAGTGTGCGCTACTCAGTGTGCGCTACTCAGTGTGCGCTACTCAGTGTGCGCTACTCAGTGTGCGCTACTCAGTGTGCGCTACTCAGTGTGCGCTACTCAGTGTGCGCTACTCAGTGTGCGCTACTCAGTCAGTGTGCGCTACTCAGTCAGTGTGCGCTACTCAGTCAGTGTGCGCTACTCAGTCAGTGTGCGCTACTCAGTCAGTGTGCGCTACTCAGTCAGTGTGCGCTACTCAGTCAGTGTGCGCTACTCAGTCAGTGTGCGCTATTCAGTCAGTGTGCGCTACTCAGTGTGCGCTACTCAGTGTGCGCTACTCAGTCAGTGTGCGCTACTCAGTCAGTGTGCGCTACTCAGTCAGTGTGCGCTACTCAGTCAGTGTGCGCTACTCAGTCAGTGTGCGCTACTCAGCCAGTGTGCGCTACTCAGCCAGTGTGCGCTACTCAGTCAGTGTGCGCTATTCAGTCAGTGTGCGCTATTCAGTCAGTGTGCGCTATTCAGTCAGTGTGCGCTACTCAGTGTGCGGTACTCAGTGTGCGCTACTCAGTCAGTGTGCGCTACTCAGTCAGTGTGCGCTACTCAGTCAGTGTGCGCTACTCAGTCAGTGTGCGCTACTCAGTCAGTGTGCGCTGCTCAGTCAGTGTGCGCTACTCAGTCAGTGTGCGCTACTCAGTCAGTGTGCGCTGCTCAGTCAGTGTGCGCTGCTCAGTCAGTGTGCGCTGCTCAGTCAGTGTGCGCTACTCAGTCAGTGTGCGCTACTCAGTCAGTGTGCGCTACTCAGTCAGTGTGCGCTACTCAGTCAGTGTGCGCTACTCAGTCAGTGTGCGCTGCTCAGTCAGTGTGCGCTGCTCAGTCAGTGTGCGCTGCTCAATCAGTGTGCGCTGCTCAGTCAGTGTGCGCTGCTCCGTCAGTGTGCGCTACTCAGTGTGCGCTACTCAGTGTGCGCTACTCAGTGTGCGCTACTCAGTGTGCGCTACTCAGTGTGCGCTACTCAGTGTGCGCTACTCAGTGTGCGCTACTCAGTCAGTGTGCGCTACTCAGTCAGTGTGCGCTACTCAGTCAGTGTGCGCTACTCAGTCAGTGTGCGCTACTCAGTCAGTGTGCGCTACTCAGTCAGTGTGCGCTACTCAGTCAGTGTGCGCTACTCAGTCAGTGTGCGCTACTCAGTCAGTGTGCGCTACTCAGTCAGTGTGCGCTACTCAGTCAGTGTGCGCTATTCAGTCAGTGTGCGCTACTCAGTGTGCGCTACTCAGTGTGCGCTACTCAGTCAGTGTGCGCTACTCAGTCAGTGTGCGCTACTCAGTCAGTGTGCGCTACTCAGTCAGTGTGCGCTACTCAGTCAGTGTGCGCTACTCAGTCAGTGTGCGCTATTCAGTCAGTGTGCGCTACTCAGTGTGCGGTACTCAGTGTGCGGTACTCAGTCAGTGTGCGGTACTCAGTCAGTGTGCGCTACTCAGTCAGTGTGCGCTACTCAGTCAGTGTGCGCTACTCAGTCAGTGTGCGCTACTCAGTCAGTGTGCGCTACTCAGTCAGTGTGCGCTGCTCAGTCAGTGTGCGCTGCTCAGTCAGTGTGCGCTACTCAGTCAGTGTGCGCTACTCAGTCAGTGTGCGCTACTCAGTCAGTGTGCGCTACTCAGTCAGTGTGCGCTACTCAGTCAGTGTGCGCTATTCAGTCAGTGTGCGCTACTCAGTGTGCGCTACTCAGTGTGCGCTACTCAGTCAGTGTGCGCTACTCAGTCAGTGTGCGCTACTCAGTCAGTGTGCGCTACTCAGTCAGTGTGCGCTACTCAGTCAGTGTGCGCTATTCAGTCAGTGTGCGCTACTCAGTGTGCGCTACTCAGTGTGCGCTACTCAGTCAGTGTGCGCTACTCAGTCAGTGTGCGCTACTCAGCCAGTGTGCGCTACTCAGCCAGTGTGCGCTACTCAGTCAGTGTGCGCTATTCAGTCAGTGTGCGCTATTCAGTCAGTGTGCGCTATTCAGTCAGTGTGCGCTACTCAGTGTGCGGTACTCAGTGTGCGGTACTCAGTCAGTGTGCGCTACTCAGTCAGTGTGCGCTACTCAGTCAGTGTGCGCTACTCAGTCAGTGTGCGCTACTCAGTCAGTGTGCGCTGCTCAGTCAGTGTGCGCTACTCAGTCAGTGTGCGCTGCTCAGTCAGTGTGCGCTGCTCAGTCAGTGTGCGCTGCTCAGTCAGTGTGCGCTGCTCAGTCAGTGTGCGCTACTCAGTCAGTGTGCGCTACTCAGTCAGTGTGCGCTACTCAGTCAGTGTGCGCTACTCAGTCAGTGTGCGCTACTCAGTCAGTGTGCGCTGCTCAGTCAGTGTGCGCTGCTCAGTCAGTGTGCGCTGCTCAATCAGTGTGCGCTGCTCAGTCAGTGTGCGCTGCTCCGTCAGTGTGCGCTACTCAGTGTGCGCTACTCAGTGTGCGCTACTCAGTGTGCGCTACTCAGTGTGCGCTACTCAGTGTGCGCTACTCAGTGTGCGCTACTCAGTGTGCGCTACTCAGTGTGCGCTACTCAGTCAGTGTGCGCTACTCAGTCAGTGTGCGCTACTCAGTCAGTGTGCGCTACTCAGTCAGTGTGCGCTACTCAGTCAGTGTGCGCTACTCAGTCAGTGTGCGCTACTCAGTCAGTGTGCGCTACTCAGTCAGTGTGCGCTACTCAGTCAGTGTGCGCTACTCAGTCAGTGTGCGCTATTCAGTCAGTGTGCGCTACTCAGTGTGCGCTACTCAGTGTGCGCTACTCAGTCAGTGTGCGCTACTCAGTCAGTGTGCGCTACTCAGTCAGTGTGCGCTACTCAGTCAGTGTGCGCTACTCAGTCAGTGTGCGCTACTCAGTCAGTGTGCGCTATTCAGTCAGTGTGCGCTACTCAGTGTGCGGTACTCAGTGTGCGGTACTCAGTCAGTGTGCGGTACTCAGTCAGTGTGCGCTACTCAGTCAGTGTGCGCTACTCAGTCAGTGTGCGCTACTCAGTCAGTGTGCGCTACTCAGTCAGTGTGCGCTACTCAGTCAGTGTGCGCTGCTCAGTCAGTGTGCGCTGCTCAGTCAGTGTGCGCTGCTCAGTCAGTGTGCGCTGCTCAGTCAGTGTGCGCTGCTCCGTCAGTGTGCGCTACTCCGTCAGTGTGCGCTACTCCGTCAGTGTGCGCTACTCCGTCAGTGTGCGCTACTCCGTCAGTGTGCGCTACTCCGTCAGTGTGCGCTGCTCCGTCAGTGTGCGCTGCTCCGTCAGTGTGCGCTGCTCCGTCAGTGTGCGCTGCTCCGTCAGTGTGCGCTGCTCCGTCAGTGTGCGCAGCTCCGTCAGTGTGCGCTGCTCCGTCAGTGTGCGCAGCTCCGTCAGTGTGCGCTGCTCCGTCAGTGTGCGCAGCTCCGTCAGTGTGCGCTACTCCGTCAGTGTGCGCTACTCCGTCAGTGTGCGCTACTCCGTCAGTGTGCGCTACTCCGTCAGTGTGCGCTACTCCGTCAGTGTGCGCTACTCCGTCAGTGTGAGCAGCTCCGTCAGTGTGCGCTGCTCAGTCAGTGTGTGCAGCTCCGTCAGTGTGCGCTGCTCAGTCAGTGTGCGCTGCTCAGTCAGTGTGCGCTACTCAGTCAGTGTGCGCTGCTCAGTCAGTGTGCGCTGCTCAGTCAGTGTGCGCTGCTCAGTCAGTGTGCGCTACTCCGTCAGTGTGCGCTACTCCGTCAGTGTGCGCTACTCAGTCAGTGTGTGCAGCTCCGTCAGTGTGCGCTACTCAGTCAGTGTGCGCTGCTCAGTCAGTGTGCGCTGCTCAGTCAGTGTGCGCTACTCAGTCAGTGTGCGCTACTCAGTCAGTGTGCGCTACTCAGTCAGTGTGCGCTACTCAGTCAGTGTGCGCTATTCAGTCAGTGTGCGCTACTCAGTGTGCGCTACTCAGTGTGCGGTACTCAGTGTGCGGTACTCAGTGTGCGGTACTCAGTGTGCGGTACTCAGTGTGCGCTACTCAGTCAGTGTGCGCTGCTCAGTCAGTGTGCGCTGCTCAGTCAGTGTGCGCTGCTCAGTCAGTGTGCGCTGCTCAGTCAGTGTGCGCTGCTCAGTCAGTGTGCGCTGCTCAGTCAGTGTGCGCTGCTCAGTCAGTGTGCGCTACTCAGTCAGTGTGCGCTGCTCAGTCAGTGTGCGCTGCTCAGTCAGTGTGCGCTGCTCAGTCAGTGTGCGCTGCTCAGTCAGTGTGCGCTGCTCAGTCAGTGTGCGCTGCTCAGTCAGTGTGCGCTGCTCAGTCAGTGTGCGCTGCTCAGTCTGTGTGCGCTGCTCAGTCAGTGTGCGCTGCTCAGTCAGTGTGCGCTGCTCAGTCAGTGTGCGCTGCTCAGTCAGTGTGCGCTGCTCAGTCAGTGTGCGCTGCTCAGTCAGTGTGCGCTGCTCAGTCAGTGTGCGCTGCTCAGTCAGTGTGCGCTGCTCAGTCAGTGTGCGCTGCTCAGTCAGTGTGCGCTGCTCAGTCAGTGTGCGCTACTCCGTCAGTGTGCGCTGCTCCGTCAGTGTGCGCTGCTCCGTCAGTGTGCGCTGCTCCGTCAGTGTGCGCTACTCCGTCAGTGTGCGCTACTCCGTCAGTGTGCGCTGCTCAGTCAGTGTGCGCTGCTCAGTCAGTGTGCGCTGCTCAGTCAGTGTGCGCTGCTCAGTCAGTGTGCGCTACTCAGTCAGTGTGCGCTGCTCCGTCAGTGTGCGCTACTCAGTCAGTGTGCGCTGCTCAGTCAGTGTGCGCTGCTCAGTCTGTGTGCGCTACTCAGTGTGCGCTACTCAGTCAGTGTGCGCTGCTCAGTCAGTGTGCGCTGCTCCGTCAGTGTGCGCTGCTCCGTCAGTGTGCGCTGCTCCGTCTGTGTGCGCTACTCCGTCAGTGTGCGCTACTCAGTCAGTGTGCGCTACTCAGTGTGCGCTACTCAGTGTGCGCTACTCAGTCAGTGTGCGCTACTCAGTCAGTGTGCGCTACTCAGTCAGTGTGCGCTACTCAGTCAGTGTGCTACTCAGTGTGCGCTACTCAGTGTGCGCTACTCAGTCAGTGTGCGCTACTCAGTCAGTGTGCGCTACTCAGTCAGTGTGCGCTACTCAGTCAGTGTGCTACTCAGTGTGCGCTACTCAGTCAGTGTGCGCTACTCAGTCAGTGTGCGCTACTCAGTCAGTGTGCGCTACTCAGTCAGTGTGCGCTACTCAGTCAGTGTGCGCTACTCAGTCAGTGTGCGCTGCTCAGTCAGTGTGTGCAGCTCCGTCAGTGTGCGCTACTCAGTCAGTGTGCGCTACTCAGTCAGTGTGCGCTGCTCAGTCAGTGTGCGCTACTCAGTCAGTGTGCGCTACTCAGTCAGTGTGCGCTACTCAGTCAGTGTGCGCTACTCAGTCAGTGTGCGCTATTCAGTCAGTGTGCGCTACTCAGTGTGCGCTACTCAGTGTGCGCTACTCAGTGTGCACTACTCAGTGTGCGCTACTCAGTGTGCGGTACTCAGTGTGCGCTACTCAGTCAGTGTGCGCTACTCAGTCAGTGTGCGCTACTCAGTCAGTGTGCGCTACTCAGTCAGTGTGCGCTACTCAGTCAGTGTGCGCTACTCAGTCAGTGTGCGCTACTCAGTCAGTGTGCGCTGCTCAGTCAGTGTGCGCTACTCAGTCAGTGTGTGCAGCTCCGTCAGTGTGCGCTACTCAGTCAGTGTGCGCTACTCAGTCAGTGTGCGCTACTCAGTCAGTGTGCGCAGCTCCGTCAGTGTGCGCTGCTCCGTCAGTGTGCGCTACTCCGTCAGTGTGCGCTACTCCGTCAGTGTGCGCTACTCCGTCAGTGTGCGCTACTCCGTCAGTGTGCGCTACTCCGTCAGTGTGCGCTGCTCCGTCAGTGTGCGCTGCTCCGTCAGTGTGCGCTGCTCCGTCAGTGTGCGCTGCTCCGTCAGTGTGCGCAGCTCCGTCAGTGTGCGCTGCTCCGTCAGTGTGCGCAGCTCCGTCAGTGTGCGCTGCTCAGTCAGTGTGCGCTACTCCGTCAGTGTGCGCTACTCCGTCAGTGTGCGCTACTCCGTCAGTGTGCGCTACTCCGTCAGTGTGCGCTACTCCGTCAGTGTGCGCTACTCCGTCAGTGTGCGCTACTCCGTCAGTGTGCGCTACTCCGTCAGTGTGAGCAGCTCCGTCAGTGTGCGCTGCTCAGTCAGTGTGTGCAGCTCCGTCAGTGTGCGCTGCTCAGTCAGTGTGCGCTACTCAGTCAGTGTGTGCAGCTCCGTCAGTGTGCGCTACTCAGTCAGTGTGCGCTACTCAGTCAGTGTGCGCTGCTCAGTCAGTGTGCGCTACTCCGTCAGTGTGCGCTACTCCGTCAGTGTGCGCAGCTCCGTCAGTGTGCGCTGCTCAGTCAGTGTGCGCTACTCCGTCAGTGTGCGCTACTCCGTCAGTGTGCGCTACTCCGTCAGTGTGCGCTACTCCGTCAGTGTGCGCTACTCCGTCAGTGTGCGCTACTCCGTCAGTGTGCGCTACTCCGTCAGTGTGAGCAGCTCCGTCAGTGTGCGCTGCTCAGTCAGTGTGTGCAGCTCCGTCAGTGTGCGCTGCTCAGTCAGTGTGCGCTACTCAGTCAGTGTGTGCAGCTCCGTCAGTGTGCGCTACTCAGTCAGTGTGCGCTACTCAGTCAGTGTGCGCTGCTCAGTCAGTGTGCGCTACTCCGTCAGTGTGCGCTACTCCGTCAGTGTGCGCTACTCCGTCAGTGTGTGCAGCTCCGTCAGTGTGCGCTACTCAGTCAGTGTGCGCTACTCAGTCAGTGTGCTACTCAGTCAGTGTGCGCTACTCAGTCAGTGTGCGCTACTCAGTCAGTGTGCGCTACTCAGTCAGTGTGCGCTGCTCAGTCAGTGTGCGCTACTCAGTCAGTGTGCGCTGCTCAGTCAGTGTGCGCTGCTCAGTCAGTGTGCGCTGCTCAGTCAGTGTGCGCTACTCCGTCAGTGTGCGCTACTCCGTCAGTGTGCGCTACTCAGTCAGTGTGTGCAGCTCCGTCAGTGTGCGCTACTCAGTCAGTGTGCGCTACTCAGTCAGTGTGCGCTGCTCAGTCAGTGTGCGCTACTCAGTCAGTGTGCGCTACTCAGTCAGTGTGCGCTACTCAGTCAGTGTGCGCTACTCAGTCAGTGTGCGCTATTCAGTCAGTGTGCGCTACTCAGTGTGCGCTACTCAGTGTGCGCTACTCAGTGTGCGGTACTCAGTGTGCGGTACCCAGTGTGCGGTACTCAGTGTGCGCTACTCAGTCAGTGTGCGCTACTCAGTGTGCGGTACTCAGTGTGCGGTACTCAGTCAGTGTGCGGTACTCAGTCAGTGTGCGCTACTCAGTCAGTGTGCGCTACTCAGTCAGTGTGCGCTGCTCAGTCAGTGTGCGCTGCTCAGTCAGTGTGCGCTGCTCAGTCAGTGTGCGCTGCTCAGTCAGTGTGCGCTGCTCAGTCAGTGTGTGCAGCTCAGTCAGTGTGCGCTACTCAGTCAGTGTGCGCTACTCAGTCAGTGTGCGCTGCTCAGTCAGTGTGCGCTACTCAGTCAGTGTGCGCTACTCAGTCAGTGTGCGCTACTCAGTCAGTGTGCGCTACTCAGTCAGTGTGCGCTACTCAGTCAGTGTGCGCTATTCAGTCAGTGTGCGCTACTCAGTGTGCGCTACTCAGTGTGCGCTACTCAGTGTGCGCTACTCAGTGTGCGCTACTCAGTGTGCGCTACTCAGTCAGTGTGCGCTACTCAGTCAGTGTGCGCTACTCAGTCAGTGTGCGCTACTCAGTCAGTGTGCGCTACTCAGTCAGTGTGCGCTACTCAGTCAGTGTGCGCTACTCAGTCAGTGTGCGCTGCTCAGTCAGTGTGCGCTACTCAGTCAGTGTGCGCTACTCAGTCAGTGTGCGCTGCTCAGTCAGTGTGCGCTGCTCAGTCAGTGTGCGCTGCTCAGTCAGTGTGCGCTGCTCAGTCAGTGTGCGCTACTCCGTCAGTGTGCGCTACTCAGTCAGTGTGCGCTACTCCGTCAGTGTGCGCTACTCAGTCAGTGTGCGCTGCTCAGTCAGTGTGCGCTACTCAGTCAGTGTGCGCTACTCAGTCAGTGTGCGCTACTCAGTCAGTGTGCGCTACTCAGTCAGTGTGCGCTATTCAGTCAGTGTGCGCTACTCAGTGTGCGCTACTCAGTGTGCGCTACTCAGTGTGCGGTACTCAGTGTGCGGTACTCAGTGTGCGGTACTCAGTGTGCGCTACTCAGTCAGTGTGCGCTACTCAGTGTGCGGTACTCAGTGTGCGGTACTCAGTCAGTGTGCGGTACTCAGTCAGTGTGCGGTACTCAGTCAGTGTGCGCTACTCAGTCAGTGTGCGCTGCTCAGTCAGTGTGCGCTGCTCAGTCAGTGTGCGCTGCTCAGTCAGTGTGCGCTGCTCAGTCAGTGTGCGCTGCTCAGTCAGTGTGCGCTGCTCAGTCAGTGTGCGCTACTCAGTCAGTGTGCGCTGCTCAGTCAGTGTGCGCTGCTCAGTCAGTGTGCGCTGCTCAGTCAGTGTGCGCTGCTCAGTCAGTGTGCGCTGCTCAGTCAGTGTGCGCTGCTCCGTCAGTGTGCGCTGCTCCGTCAGTGTGCGCTACTCCGTCAGTGTGCGCTACTCCGTCAGTGTGCGCTACTCAGTCAGTGTGCGCAGCTCCGTCAGTGTGCGCTACTCCGTCAGTGTGCGCTACTCCGTCAGTGTGCGCTACTCCGTCAGTGTGCGCTACTCCGTCAGTGTGCGCTACTCCGTCAGTGTGCGCTACTCCGTCAGTGTGCGCTGCTCCGTCAGTGTGCGCTGCTCCGTCAGTGTGCGCTGCTCCGTCAGTGTGCGCTGCTCCGTCAGTGTGCGCTGCTCCGTCAGTGTGCGCTACTCAGTGTGCGCTACTCAGTGTGCGCTACTCAGTGTGCGCTACTCAGTGTGCGCTACTCAGTGTGCGCTACTCAGTGTGCGCTACTCAGTGTGCGCTACTCAGTGTGCGCTACTCAGTGTGCGCTACTCAGTCAGTGTGCGCTACTCAGTCAGTGTGCGCTACTCAGTCAGTGTGCGCTACTCAGTCAGTGTGCGCTACTCAGTCAGTGTGCGCTATTCAGTCAGTGTGCGCTATTCAGTCAGTGTGCGCTACTCAGTGTGCGCTACTCAGTGTGCGCTACTCAGTCAGTGTGCGCTACTCAGTCAGTGTGCGCTACTCAGTCAGTGTGCGCTACTCAGTCAGTGTGCGCTACTCAGTCAGTGTGCGCTACTCAGTCAGTGTGCGCTATTCAGTCAGTGTGCGCTATTCAGTCAGTGTGCGCTACTCAGTGTGCGGTACTCAGTGTGCGGTACTCAGTCAGTGTGCGCTACTCAGTCAGTGTGCGCTACTCAGTCAGTGTGCGCTACTCAGTCAGTGTGCGCTGCTCAGTCAGTGTGCGCTGCTCAGTCAGTGTGCGCTGCTCAGTCAGTGTGCGCTGCTCAGTCAGTGTGCGCTGCTCAGTCAGTGTGCGCTGCTCAGTCAGTGTGCGCTGCTCAGTCAGTGTGCGCTGCTCCGTCAGTGTGCGCTGCTCAGTCAGTGTGCGCTGCTCCGTCAGTGTGCGCTACTCCGTCAGTGTGCGCTACTCCGTCAGTGTGCGCTGCTCCGTCAGTGTGCGCTGCTCCGTCAGTGTGCGCTGCTCCGTCAGTGTGCGCTGCTCCGTCAGTGTGCGCTACTCCGTCAGTGTGCGCTCCTCCGTCAGTGTGCGCTGCTCCGTCAGTGTGCGCAGCTCCGTCAGTGTGCGCTGCTCCGTCAGTGTGCGCTGCTCAGTCAGTGTGCGCTGCTCAGTCAGTGTGCGCTGCTCAGTCAGTGTGCGCTGCTCAGTCAGTGTGCGCAGCTCCGTCAGTGTGCGCAGCTCCGTCAGTGTGCGCTGCTCCGTCAGTGTGCGCAGCTCCGTCAGTGTGCGCTGCTCCGTCAGTGTGCGCTGCTCCGTCAGTGTGCGCTACTCCGTCAGTGTGCGCTACTCCGTCAGTGTGCGCTACTCCGTCAGTGTGCGCTACTCCGTCAGTGTGCGCTACTCCGTCAGTGTGCGCTACTCCGTCAGTGTGCGCTACTCCGTCAGTGTGCGCTACTCCGTCAGTGTGTGCAGCTCCGTCAGTGTGCGCTGCTCAGTCAGTGTGTGCAGCTCCGTCAGTGTGCGCTGCTCAGTCAGTGTGCGCTACTCAGTCAGTGTGTGCAGCTCCGTCAGTGTGCGCTACTCAGTCAGTGTGCGCTACTCAGTCAGTGTGCGCTGCTCAGTCAGTGTGCGCTACTCCGTCAGTGTGCGCTACTCCGTCAGTGTGCGCTACTCAGTCAGTGTGTGCAGCTCCGTCAGTGTGCGCTACTCAGTCAGTGTGCGCTACTCAGTCAGTGTGCGCTGCTCAGTCAGTGTGCGCTACTCAGTCAGTGTGCGCTACTCAGTCAGTGTGCGCTACTCAGTCAGTGTGCGCTACTCAGTCAGTGTGCGCTACTCAGTCAGTGTGCGCTATTCAGTCAGTGTGCGCTACTCAGTGTGCGCTACTCAGTGTGCGCTACTCAGTGTGCGCTACTCAGTGTGCGGTACTCAGTCAGTGTGCGCTACTCAGTCAGTGTGCGCTACTCAGTCAGTGTGCGCTGCTCAGTCAGTGTGCGCTGCTCAGTCAGTGTGCGCTGCTCAGTCAGTGTGCGCTGCTCAGTCAGTGTGCGCTGCTCAGTCAGTGTGCGCTGCTCCGTCAGTGTGCGCTACTCCGTCAGTGTGCGCTACTCAGTCAGTGTGTGCAGCTCCGTCAGTGTGCGCTACTCAGTCAGTGTGCGCTACTCAGTCAGTGTGTGCTGCTCAGTCAGTGTGCGCTACTCAGTCAGTGTGCGCTACTCAGTCAGTGTGCGCTACTCAGTCAGTGTGCGCTACTCAGTCAGTGTGCGCTACTCAGTCAGTGTGCGCTACTCAGTCAGTGTGCGCTATTCAGTCAGTGTGCGCTACTCAGTGTGCGCTACTCAGTGTGCGCTACTCAGTGTGCGCTACTCAGTGTGCGGTACTCAGTGTGCGCTGCTCAGTCAGTGTGCGCTGCTCAGTCAGTGTGCGCTGCTCAGTCAGTGTGCGCTGCTCAGTCAGTGTGCGCTGCTCAGTCAGTGTGCGCTGCTCAGTCAGTGTGCGCTGCTCAGTCAGTGTGCGCTGCTCAGTCAGTGTGCGCTGCTCAGTCAGTGTGCGCTGCTCAGTCAGTGTGCGCTGCTCAGTCAGTGTGCGCTGCTCAGTCAGTGTGCGCTACTCAGTCAGTGTGCGCTACTCAGTCAGTGTGCGCTACTCAGTCAGTGTGCGCTACTCAGTCAGTGTGCGCTATTCAGTCAGTGTGCGCTACTCAGTGTGCGCTACTCAGTGTGCGCTACTCAGTGTGCGGTACTCAGTGTGCGCTACTCAGTCAGTGTGCGCTACTCAGTCAGTGTGCGCTGCTCAGTCAGTGTGCGCTGCTCAGTCAGTGTGCGCTGCTCAGTCAGTGTGCGCTGCTCAGTCAGTGTGCGCTGCTCAGTCAGTGTGCGCTGCTCAGTCAGTGTGCGCTACTCAGTCAGTGTGCGCTACTCAGTCAGTGTGCGCTACTCAGTCAGTGTGCGCTGCTCAGTCAGTGTGCGCTGCTCAGTCAGTGTGCGCTGCTCAGTCAGTGTGCGCTGCTCAGTCAGTGTGCGCTGCTCAGTCAGTGTGCGCTACTCCGTCAGTGTGCGCTACTCCGTCAGTGTGCGCTACTCAGTCAGTGTGTGCAGCTCCGTCAGTGTGCGCTACTCAGTCAGTGTGCGCTACTCAGTCAGTGTGTGCTGCTCAGTCAGTGTGCGCTACTCAGTCAGTGTGCGCTACTCAGTCAGTGTGCGCTACTCAGTCAGTGTGCGCTACTCAGTCAGTGTGCGCTATTCAGTCAGTGTGCGCTACTCAGTGTGCGCTACTCAGTGTGCGCTACTCAGTGTGCGCTACTCAGTGTGCGGTACTCAGTGTGCGCTACTCAGTCAGTGTGCGCTGCTCAGTCAGTGTGCGCTGCTCAGTCAGTGTGCGCTGCTCAGTCAGTGTGCGCTGCTCAGTCAGTGTGCGCTGCTCAGTCAGTGTGCGCTGCTCAGTCAGTGTGCGCTACTCAGTCAGTGTGCGCTACTCAGTCAGTGTGCGCTGCTCAGTCAGTGTGCGCTGCTCAGTCAGTGTGCGCTGCTCAGTCAGTGTGCGCTACTCAGTCAGTGTGCGCTACTCAGTCAGTGTGCGCTACTCAGTCAGTGTGCGCTACTCAGTCAGTGTGCGCTACTCAGTCAGTGTGCGCTACTCAGTCAGTGTGCGCTATTCAGTCAGTGTGCGCTACTCAGTGTGCGCTACTCAGTGTGCGCTACTCAGTGTGCGCTACTCAGTGTGCGGTACTCAGTGTGCGCTACTCAGTCAGTGTGCGCTGCTCAGTCAGTGTGCGCTGCTCAGTCAGTGTGCGCTGCTCAGTCAGTGTGCGCTGCTCAGTCAGTGTGCGCTGCTCAGTCAGTGTGCGCTGCTCAGTCAGTGTGCGCTGCTCAGTCAGTGTGCGCTACTCAGTCAGTGTGCGCTACTCAGTCAGTGTGCGCTGCTCAGTCAGTGTGCGCTGCTCAGTCAGTGTGCGCTGCTCAGTCAGTGTGCGCTGCTCAGTCAGTGTGCGCTGCTCAGTCAGTGTGCGCTGCTCAGTCAGTGTGCGCTGCTCAGTCAGTGTGCGCTGCTCCGTCAGTGTGCGCTGCTCCGTCAGTGTGCGCTGCTCCGTCAGTGTGCGCTGCTCCGTCAGTGTGCGCTGCTCAGTCAGTGTGCGCTGCTCCGTCAGTGTGCGCTGCTCCGTCAGTGTGCGCTGCTCCGTCAGTGTGCGCTACTCCGTCAGTGTGCGCTACTCCGTCAGTGTGCGCTACTCCGTCAGTGTGCGCTACTCCGTCAGTGTGCGCTACTCCGTCAGTGTGCGCTACTCCGTCAGTGTGCGCTACTCCGTCAGTGTGCGCTACTCCGTCAGTGTGCGCTACTCCGTCAGTGTGCGCTACTCCGTCAGTGTGCGCTACTCCGTCAGTGTGCGCTACTCCGTCAGTGTGTGCAGCTCCGTCAGTGTGCGCTACTCAGTCAGTGTGCGCAGCTCCGTCAGTGTGCGCTGCTCAGTCAGTGTGCGCTACTCCGTCAGTGTGCGCTGCTCAGTCAGTGTGTGCAGCTCCGTCAGTGTGCGCTACTCAGTCAGTGTGCGCTACTCCGTCAGTGTGCGCTACTCAGTCAGTGTGTGCAGCTCCGTCAGTGTGCGCTACTGCCGTTCAGGGCTGGCACCTTATTGCAACCCACATTATACTCTGCTATAAAGAAGGGGGTGCACAATTGCCCCAAGTCATGGTACAGGTATAGTACAGGCCCCCCCCCAAACAGGCGCCAGCTCACCCAGGGAAGGTGCAGTCCAGTCCTGGGAGCATTTTATATTCCCCAAAGGGGCAGAGAGCCACCCGGTCCATACTGTGCGTCCCGCTGACACAGCACTCCACACTGAGCAGCGCGCTCAGCACCGCCATCCTCAGCTCCGCACAGCCACTGTCCCACCCCGGAGCGCTGCGGGCGATCTCCTGGCGTAGGAACTCTCCGACGCTGGAGGCTGGGTCACACCCCTCGCGTGGGACCTCTCGGCTCCGCTCCAGCCACGAGGAGAACAGCTCCAAAACGCTGCCCACGAGCTCCGGGCTGGCCTGACTGCCAGAGCTGAGGTAGGTGACAGGAAAGAAGCTAGGATGACCCGCTACCTCCAACCGCTGGTTCTCCTCGTTCAGGGCATCCTGACCCAGCAGGCCGTGCTGGGAAGAGAGCTGGAAGACGGGGTTATCGGGACACGGCCCGTGGATCCACTGAGCGCCGATCTCAACCAACCCTCTCCCTGTGAGATAGAGACATACACATAACACGGGGCACTGCCAGCCTGCTGCCCGACGCCCCAGGCACAGGGGCGGTCTGAGGGGCCAGTGTCCCCTGGACAGGTCAGTTACAAGTTTGGAGCGGTACCAGAGAGGAGGAGAGGTGCCGGGTCGGTGTGACGCACACGGCAGATTCTGACCGTTCTGCGGCCCTGCAGGTCACACATCCGCTCCTCTCTACTGTGTCTGGGTAACTGCATCGGGATAATGTGATTTATCACAAATAAATCTCTCAGACCGGATCAAGGACATTCTCTTTATTTAATAAAAGTAACAATATACCCCACGTGGGAGGCATTCAGTTAAAGCGGCAGTCCCACTTGCGGTTTCCCCCTTTAATATGCGCATCATTACACTCCACACATTGATAAGTAATTAGCCGAGTTTCCGATCGATCCGTTCTCCTGTGATCGATCGGTGAAGATTCGGCTCGGGGGTTCTCTAAATGGCTGTCAGTGCAGCAGAAGAGGACCAAAGATCTGTGTGGAAGATCATGTGACCAATGTCATGATCGGGGTATGAGGGGTTAATGGGATCTGTGTATATGTGGATCTGCATCCCCCTGCTTCAGCAGAATTGCCGCAGGTCTGAGATGTATTTCCCCAGCAGTCTGTGTTATATTACTATGTGTGTATAAATCATGCCAGGAGGGTAAGGGTTAACCACATTGTGTATATGTGGATCTGCACCCCCCTGCTTCAGCAGAATTAATTGCTATGTTATGTATTAACATGGAGAGAGGGAGAAATGGTATTGTATTGTATCCCTGACAATGCATAAAGTGAAACAGTTATATAATTATATCGTTGTATATATATCGTAGTATATCGATATATCGTTATATCATTGTATACATGCTATAACGGTGATATTTGGACACAAGTTAAATCCCACCTATAGCAGGCGGCCCAGGGATTGTTAACCCCTTCTTACCAATAGAAAGTATGATTTCCCCATGTAATAGTTTATGCCATATTTTTATTCAGAAAGGCAGTGTGAGTTATATGAGTCCTCTGATGTGTTAATGAGGCCATATGCTGATCAAAGGAGGCTACTTGAAAGGCTTTGTTGTGGAGAAGTTCCTCAGAGGTGAGAAAAAAGCCTATACATCCGGGGAAGTGACTCGCATCATTGCCTATGCAGCCAGCTCTCACAGATGGATACTAACCATTGTGACCCGTCAAACATAACACCCTACATGAAAGACCCCTACCCAGTAAGCATTTTTGCTAGACAGGATGGCAACGAAGGCATCAGGTCATAGTTTTTTATAAATGGGCTGGCCAAGTAGCTACAGGGGAGGGTTGTATTACTGAGGGGCTGGGTAAACCCAGCTTCTCACGTTACCTGGCAACCTGTGATTGGGCCAAGATAATTGTTCACCAATAACTGAACTGCCATGTTAGGAATCGGGGGCCTGCATCTATATAGTTGCTTGCACCTCTTATTCCTGTGCTTGTCGTGACCTATAACAACTAAGGAGCTGCTATTCGGCTGAATATCTCCTTGTCCAACCCCAGTAAGTGTGAATATTTCTGTAATGTTATTTGCTTGATGTATTGTCTGTTCTGCTCATAGGAAATAAACTCATTCAGTTTACTATATCCTAGTCTTGTTCAATCTGGCCCGGTTATTAGATATATTGTCGGTTCTCTCGTGACAACCAGGCAGTCACTAAATACAATTGGTGCACTGCTAGAGAGAGGGTGGGGCTGAAAAAAGGGGTTGTGCCAGAGCCTGTTTCAGAAGAACGGCGTGTGACCTTTTAAATGGTTGCTATAGAAACAACAAATGCTTGTTACATTATAATACATTAAAAATGTCATTTAGAGTTGTTGTTTTTTGTTTCTTTTAAATGCTACAAATATGTTCTCATAATACAGAACTGATGTATTTAAAAAAAAAGAAACCCACACATGTAGGATATTGCTGGGTCTGCAGCTTTAACGGTGTTTTTAAATAAATGACATTTTAAAATATATAAAGCGCCCCTGCTTCTGCCTGTCACTTCCCATCAGTATGACATGTTTCCCCGACCGTTGTATCACGATAATAGAGAATGTCAATATCGACTTATCACTATTTTTATTATTGTGATATTACGATCCTATCAGTGTACTGCCAAACTGTAACGTGTGTGTATGATGCATGCATTGTGTGTGTGTGTTGCATGCATTGTGTGTGTGTATTGCATGTATATGTGTGATGCATGCATTGTGTGTGTGTGCGTGTATTGCATGTTGTGTGTGTGCATTGCATTGTATGTGTATGTGTGTTGCATGCATTGTATGTGTGTTGCATGCATTGTATGTTTGGTGCCGTATGATGTGTGTGCAGAGAACACATAGTGTATTTAAATGGTGTATGCATCTGGTATGTGTTTGTGCATGTAAAGTATGTGTAGCTAATGCGTGTACATGTGTATATTGTGTGTTTGTATGTGGTGTGTGCGAGTAGCCCGGTTCCTGGGCTAGTTGGATGGGCTTCTCCCAAGGATAATGTTTTCCAGCCCGCCCCTGCTCAGACCCCATTTGCTCCCCAGGTATTAGCCTCCAGCACCTCTGCTGGGGACCTGCACCATGGATCCACTACCCCCTCTAGTCCTCTAAATTGTGACCTGTTCCTCTAGCATTTTGCCAGGTTATTACCGTATCTCTGGCTCTGTGGTGTTGATCAGGGCTATTGATTATAGGTTAGTGTTATTGATCACTGCCAGGTTATTACCGTATCTCTGGCTCTGTGGTGTTGATCAGGGCTATTGATTATAGGTTAGTGTTATTGATCACTGCCAGGTTATTACCGTATCTCTGGCTCTGTGGTGTTGATCACTGATAAGATGGTTATTGATCAGGGCTATTGATAATAGGTTAGTGTTATTGATCACTACCAGGTTATTACCGTATCTGTCTCTGTGGTATTGATCACTGATAAGATGGTTATTGATCAGGGCTATTGATTATAGGTTAGTGTTATTGATCACTGCCAGGTTATTACAGTATCTGTCTCTGTGGTATTGATCACTGATAAGATGGTTATTGATCAGGGCTATTGATTATAGGTTAGTGTTATTGATTACTGCCAGGTTATTACCATATTTCTGGCTCCGGATCCGGCCCCCGGTTCTCCCGGTCGCCTCCAGGACCCTCAGGTTTCGGAACCCGTGTCTGTGCAACTTCTGGGCGGCACCGAGGCCGGAAATACCGGAGCCAACGATCAGCACAACCGGACCGCTGGGATCCATGGTCAGGAGTAAAGGGCAGGTCCGGGGTGAAGGAGCGGGGGAGGTCCGGGGGCGGTCCGGGGGGAGGTCCGGGGGGAGGCCGGGGTGAAGGAGCGGGGGAGGTCCGGGGGCGGGGAGGTCCGGGGGCGGTCCGGGGGGAGGTCCGGGGGCAGGCCGGGGGGCGGGAGAGAGAGGAGGCGGGAGAGGGCAGGCCGGGGGGCGGGGAGGTCCGGGGTGAAGGAGCGGGGGAGGTCCGGGGGCAGGCCGGGGGCAGGCCGGGGGGCGGGAGAGAGAGGAGACGGGAGAGGGCAGGCCGGGGGGCGGGGGAGTAATGGGGGAGGCAGGGCCCTGTGTTTGATGCCGGAGCTGAGGCGGGAGGATTTTCCCTGACACCCGCCGCACCCCATATCCTGACTACCCCAAACCCTGTCACCCCATATCCTGAGACTACCCCAAACCCTGTCACCCCATATCCTGAGACTACCCCAAACCCTGTCACCCCATATCCTGAGACTACCCCCAAACCCTGTCACCCCATATCCTGAGACTGCCCCAAACCCTGTCACCCAATATCCTGAGACTACCCCCAAACCCTGTCACCCAATATCCTGAGACTGCCCCAAACCCTGTCACCCCATATCCTGAGACTACCCCAAACCCTGTCACCCCATATCCTGAGACTACCCCATTTCCTGTCACCCCATATCCTGAGACTACCCCCAAACCCTGTCACCCCATATCCTGAGACTGCCCCAAACCCTGTCACCCAATATCCTGAGACTACCCCAAACCCTGTCACCCCATATCCTGAGACTGCCCCAAACCCTGTCACCCAATATCCTGAGACTACCCCAAACCCTATCACCCCATATCCTGAGACTACCCCAAACCCTGTCACCCCATATCCTGAGACTACCCCAAACCCTGTCACCCCATATCCTGAGACTACCCCAAACCCTGTCACCCCATATCCTGAGACTACCACAAACCCTGTCACCCCATATCCTGAGACTACCCCAAACCCTGTCACCCCATATCCTGAGACTACCCCAAACCCTGTCACCCCATATCCTGAGACTACCCCATTCCCTGTCACCCCATATCCTGAGACTACCCCAAACACTGTCACCCAATATCCTGAGACTACCCCAAACCCTGTCACCCCATATCCTGAAACTACCCCAAACCCTGTCACCCCATATCCTGAGACTACCCCATTCCCTGTAACCCCAAATCCTGAGACTACCACAAACCCTGTCACCCCATATCCTGAGACTACCCCAAACCCTGTCACCCCAAATCCTGAGTACCACAAACCCTGTCACCCCATATCCTGAGACTACCTCAAACCCTGTCACCCCATATCATGAGAATACCCCAAACACTGTCACCCCATATCCTGAGACTACCCCAAACCCTGTCACCCCATATCCTGAGACTACCCCAAACCCTGTCACCCCATATCCTGAGACTACCCCAAACCCCGTCACCCCATATCCTGAAACTACCCCATAACCTGAGACTACACCAAACACCGTCACCCCATATCCTGAAACTACCCCAGACCCTGTCACCCCATATCCTGAGACTACTGCAAACCCTGTCACCCCATTTCCTGAGACTACCCCAAACCCTGTCACCCCATATCCTGAGACTACCCTATTCCCTGTCTCCCCATATCCTGAGACTACCCCATTCCCTGTCACCCCATATCCTGAGACTACCCCAAACCCTGTCACCCCATATCCTGAGACTACCCCAAACCCCGTCACCCCATATCCTGAAACTACCCCATAACCTGAGACTACACCAAACACCGTCACCCCATATCCTGAAACTACCCCAGACCCTGTCACCCCATATCCTGAGACTACTGCAAACCCTGTCACCCCATTTCCTGAGACTACCCCAAACCCTGTCACCCCATATCCTGAGACTACCCTATTCCCTGTCTCCCCATATCCTGAGACTACCCCATTCCCTGTCACCTCATATCCTGAGACTACCCCAAACCCTGTCACCCCATATCCTGAGAATACCCCAAACACTGTCACCCCATATCCTGAGACTACCACAAAACACTATCACCCCATATCCTGAGACTACCCCAAACCCTGTCACCCCATATCCTGAGACTACCCTATTCTCTGTCACCCCATATCCTGAGACTACCCTATTCCCTGTCACCCCATATCCTGAGACTACCCCATTCCCTGTCACCTCATATCCTGAGACTACCCCAAACCCTGTCACCCCATATCCTGGGACTACCCAAAATCCTGAGACTACCCCAAACCCTGTCACCCCATATCCTGAGAATACCCCAAACACTGTCACCCCATATCCTGAGACTACCCCAAACACTGTCACCCCATATCCTGAGACTACCCCAAACACTGCACCCCATATCCTGAGACTACCCCAAACATTGTCACCCCATATCCTGAGACTACCCCAAACACTGTCACCCCATATCCTGAGACTACCCCAAACACTGCACCCCATATCCTGAGACTACCCCAAACATTGTCACCCCATATCCTGAGACTACCCCAAACACTGTCACCCTATGTCCTGAGACTACACCAAACCCTGTCACCCCATATCCTGAGACTACCCCAAACCCCGTCACCCCATATCCTGAGACTACCCCAAACCCTGTCACCCTATGTCCTGAGACTACTCCAAACCCCGTCACCCCATATCCTGAGACTACCCCCAAACCCTGTCACCCCATATCCTGAAACTACCCCAAACCTGGACACCCTCTCCCTAAAACCTGAATTTACCCCAAACCCTGTCACCGCAGATGAAGTGCAGTATACACAGTTTCTCCTCTTGTTGCTTTTGGACATTTCTTTTTTTTCTTTTAGCATTTACTCATTTTCAGAGATTTGTATTGTATTGTATGTCTTTATTTATATAGCGTCATTAATGTACATAGCGCGTCACAGCAGTAATACACGTGGTAATCATATAAATAACAAATAATATAAATAATAGATCATGGGAATAAGTGCTTCAGACATAAAAGTAACATTAAGGAAGGAGACCCTGCTCCGAAGAGCTTACAATCTAATTGGTAGGTAGGGAAAACGTACAGATACAGTGGGAGGGTGTTCAGGTAAGTGCATCTGCAGGGTGCCAAACTTTATGTATCATGTGTTCAGTATTATCCACAGTGCTATTCATATGCTTCTTTAAGCAGGTGTGTCTTAAAGGTGGATAGAGAGGGTGCTAGTCGGGTATTGCGGGGAAGGGCATACCAGAGGTGCGGGCAGTCAGTGAGAAAGGTTTAAGGTGGGAGAGGGCTTTAGATACAAAGGGGGTAGAGAGAAGACATCCTTGAGAAGAACGCAAGAGTCAGGATGGTGCATAGCGAGAAATTAGGGCTGAGATGTAAGGAGGGGCAGATGAGTGTAAAGCTTTAAAAGTAAGGAGGAGAATTGAGTGTTAAATGCGGGATTTGATCGGAAGCCATGAGAGGGATTTCAGGAGGGGAGATGCGGAGACAGATTTAGAAAAGAGTAGAGCGATATCTGGCAGCAGCGTTAAGGATAGATTGTAGGGGAGACAGGTGAGAGGCAGGAAGGCCGGACAGCAGGAGGTTACAGTAATCGAGACGGGAGAGAATGAGGGCCTGAGTCAGAGTTTTAGCAGTCGAGCAACAGAGGAAAGGGCGTATCTTTGTTATATTGCGGAGGAAAAAACGACTTGGTTTTAGAAACGTCTTGAATGTGAGAGGAGAAGGTGAGAGAGGAGTTGAGTGTGACCCCTAGGCAGCGTGCTTGGGCTACTGGGTGAATGATCATACTTCCAACACTAATGTGGAAGGAGGTAGTAGGGCCAGGTTTGGGAGGAAGTATGAGGAGCTGTGTTTTTGCCATGTTAAGTTTAAGGCGGTGGAGGGCCATCCAGGATGGTATCGCAGAGAGAGTCATTCAGAAACTTTGGTTTGTACAGCAGGTTTAAGGTCAGGGGTTGAAAAGTAAATTTGTGTCGTCAGCATAGAGGTGATATTTAAACCCAAGAGATGTTATTAGGTCACCTACAGAGAGTGTGTACAGAGAAAAGAGAAGAGGTCCCAAGACAGAGTCCTGGATGTAGAGGGAGAAATGGGATGGCCCAGTATTAAAGGGGTTGCACCCCATATGGCCATCCCCTGACCTCACCAGAGAGACAAGGGGTTAACTGGACTGCGGTCCAGGGATGTGGTTTGCACTTTGTTATACCTTGAAAATGTATGTTCCCCTGTTCCCATGTTTCCTTATAAGCATGTATTTTAATGTTTTAAAGTGCATTTCTGTATCTCCAATTCTGGAGGTCGCAGAGAGTTCATATTTGGCCAATATGTGGAGTCACTGTAGGCATTAAAAACTGGCAAAGGTCGACCCACTGAGCCCACCAGAATGGAACTTATTAATATGTGTAGATATTAAAGTGTATATGTTTTTTATTTTGGATCTGTTCTGAAAATGCAGACGCCATTTGCTAGGCTAATAAGTCATGAAGGGCAGACGGCTGAGTAGCATAAGCACGGTGATCAAAAAGTAACTGCCTTGATTGTTACCCAATGTCTAGGGATTAAGTATTAGTCAATCAACAAATTCTGCCAGTCTAATTGTTACCTGAGGGCATGGGTTAGTCTGTTAGTCTGTGTCTCCACATTAGAGAGTGGATACAGATAATTGTTCACCAATAGGCTGTGTTCAGTGTTAAGAATAGGGTTGCACAGGTATATAAACTGTGTCAACCCTACAGTTTTTAGTTGTGCTGGAGTTGTGCTTCTGATACCATCTTGAATGTCACTGGATTGCTGGAGTTGTGCTTCTGATTCCATCTTGAATGTCACTGGACTGCTGGAGAATTGCTAGTGGATACTTCTCCATCCCCCAACCCTAAGTAAGTGTTATCTTCTTGCCTGTTAATTGTACTATATTGCTGTGTTCACCTTATTTAAGGAATAAATTATATTTTATTATATCTAAGCCTCGTTCAGTTCAACCCAGATATTTGGTGTTCATTATATCTTGTCATAAGCTACCGTGACACTGGGGTACCCCCACAGAGAGGTCAATAGTAGAGGAGGAGGTGTTGGCAGAAGAGACACTGAAAGGACGATGGGAGAGGTAAGAGGAGATCCAGGATAGAGCTTTTATCCGAATGCCAAGAGTATGGAGAATGTGAAGGAGAAGAGGGTGGTCCACGGTGTCAAATGCTGCAGAGAGATCGAGTAATATGACTAGAGTGTAATGACCTCTGTCTTTGGCAACATGGAGGTCGTTAATTATTTTTGTGAGGGCTGTTTCAGTGGAGTGAGCAGTGCGGAAGCCAGATTGTAGAGGGTCTAGGAGAGAATATGTACAGAGAAAAGAGAGGAGGTCCTAGGACAGAGCCCTGGGGTACCCCCACAGAGAGATCGATAGAGGAGTAGGAGGTGTTAGCAAAAGAGACACAGAAAGTACGAAGGGAGAGGTAAGAGGAGATCAAGGATAGAGCTTTGTTACGAATACCAAGAGTATGGAGAATGTGAAGGAGAAGAGGGTGGTCCACAGTATCAAATGCTGCAGAGAAGTCAAGTAATATGCAGAGCAGAGTGTAGTGACCTTTGTCTTTGGCAGCATGGTGTCATTAGTTATTTTAGTGAGGGCTGATTCAGTTGAGTGAGCAGTGTGGAAGCCAGATTGTAGAGGGTCTAGGAGAGAATAGGTGTTGAGAAAATGGAGCAATCAAGAGAATACAAGACGTTCAAGGAGTTTGGAGGCAAAAGGCAGGATCGAGAAAGGTCGACAGTTAGAATGACAGGGTCAAGCTTGCTGTTTTTGAGTAATGGTATAACTTTTGCATGTTTGAAGGAGGATGGAAAGGTACCAGAGTAGAGGGAGGAGTTAAAAATGTGTGTGAGCGTAGGGATTATAGTAGGACCAAGAGGTTTTAGGATATGGGAGGGAATGGGGTCAAGAGGGTAAGTGGTAGAGGGAGAAGAGGAGATCAACAGTGACACATCCTCCTCTGTGACAGCGGATAAAGAGTCAAGGAAGGCAGGAGGAGAGTTAGGAAGCTGTGTGAGATGGGAGGAGGAAACAGAAGGGATGTTCTGACGTATCGATTCCACCTTTTCCTTAAAATAATCAGCAAAGTCCTGAGGTGAGATGGAGGAAGAAGAAGAGGCAGCCGAGGGTCGTCTGAGTAGGGAGTCAAAGACAGAAGTGTTGGCGTGGGTTAGACTTGTGCGTGTTTATTAATAAAGAAAAGAAAGTTTGTTTAGCTTGAGAGAGGGCAGAGTTGAAACAGGATAGCATAGCTTTGTAGTGAAGAATCTAGTATTGCTAGCTGATCTCATTGGGATTCTGTTAGTGTGATTGGGACACAGGGTATAGGGAAGTACCTTTGGTCTGTTGGACCGTTAGGAACGGGTCATTACCTGAAACGTAGCCCGGGGACGCTGGGGAAAATGGGGAACGATGGGAAAATCATGGGGGAGGCTGGGGAAAATGGGGAACGATGGGAAGATCATGGGGGATGCTGGGGAAATGGGGAACGATGGGAAGATCATGGGGGACGCTGGGGAAAATGGGGAACGATGGGAAGATCATGGGGGACGCTGGGGAAAATGGGGAATGATGGGAAGAGCATGGGGGACACTGGGGAAAATGGGGAATGCTGGGAAGATCATGGGGGATGCTTTGGAAAATAGGGAACAATGGGAAGATCATGGGGGACGCTGGGGAAAATGGGAAGATCGTGGGGGATGCTGGGAATGATGGGAAGATCATGGGGACGCTGGGGAAAATGGGGAACGATAGGAAGATCATGAGGAATGCTTTGGAAAATGAGGAACAATGAGAAGATCATGGGGGAAAATGGGGAATGATGGGAAGATCATGGGGGAAGCTGGGGAAAATGGGGAACGATGGGAAGATCATGGGGGATGCTCTGGAAAATGGGGAACGATGGGAAGATCATGGGGGATTCTCTGGAAAATGGGGAATGATGGGAAGATCATGGGGGACGCTGGGGAAAATGGGGAATGCTGGGAAGATCATGGGGGACGCTGGGGAAAATGGGGAATGCTGGGAAGATCATGGGGGATGCTTTGGAAAATAGGGAACAATGGGAAGATCATGGGGGACGCTGGGGAAAATGGGGAGCGATGGGAAGATCATGGGGGACGCTGGGGAAAATGGGGAACTATGGGAAGATCATGGGGAGCGATGGGAAGATCATGGGGGATGCTTTTGGAAAATGGAGAACGATGAGAAGATCATGGGGGAAAATGGGGAATGATGGGAAGATCATGGGGGACGCTGGGAAAAATGGGGAACGATGGGAAGATCATGGGGGATGCTGGGGAAAATGGGGAATGCTGGGAAGATCATAGGGGATGCTGGGGAAAATGGGGAACCGATGGGAAGATCATGGGGGAAAATGGGGAATGATGGGAAGATCATGGGGGACGCTGGGGAAAATGGGGAGCGATGGGAAGATCATGGGGACGCTGGGGAAAATGGGGAACTATGGGAAGATCATGGGGAGCGATGGGAAGATCATGGGGGATGCTTTTGGAAAATGGAGAACGATGAGAAGATCATGGGGGAAAATGGGGAATGATGGGAAGATCATGGGGGACGCTGGGAAAATGGGGAATGATGGGAAGATCATGGGGGACACTGGGGAAAATGGGGAGCGATGGGAAGATCATGGGGGATGCTGGGGAAAATGGGGAACCGATGGGAAGATCATGGGGACGCTGGGGAAAATGGGGAACAATGTGCCACTATTTTCCCTTTCTCCCTCCCCCTCGTGATGTTTCCTTGTATTTTCCCTTCCCGTGTTTTTCCTTTGCACCTTGAGAGTTTGGATCACTGTCAGAGTTATTTTGCTGCTCACGTGTATGACAGTGTCCCAGCATTATGTCCTTGTGCTTTCATGATGAAATAGAAATATTTAATCATATTCCCAGTTGTTGATATCTGTGTATGGTCAGTGAGGGCTGGGAAACCCCCCCCCCCTCCCCTTTTTACATTAAAGGTTTACGCTTCAGGCCCAAAAGCCTGACATGGGATTAATAAAACTAGATCTGGCGATTCCCCAGAACCGGCCCACTCTGAACCCGAAACCTTGAGGGCATGAGGGATTAAGGAGAATTTGGAGAAAAATGGGCACAAATGGTCATATTTAAGGTCTTTGCTGTGAGTTTAGTGCCGTGTATGTCAGCTTGTGATATGCGCAGTTACAGGACGCGCATTATATGAAACTGTGCGTTACAAAAAGTCATTTTTTTTTGTGCTTGGTTTTGCATCAAAAATATCTGTTGTGAAGTGCTGTAAACTTTTCTGACCCACAATTTGCGTCACGCGTAGGAATCTCTTACATGTCGTAACATAACACGGAGCAATGTGTCAAAACTCATTCTGGTCGCACGTCCTTAATGTTGATACATCGGCCGCTAAAGATTCGATCCTTTGAGAGGGCCTCATAAAAGTCCTGTATCCTTCCTCATCCCAAACTCCGGCACCCTAATGCTCCGACATTCTCCGTGTCTCTAGCGTGCGTCACGGATACATTGACTCATATGCCTTTTGATCATTAAATTAATTTTATTATACATAGTCCATGAAATAAAAATCAACATTGGTTACATTATATGAATAACTCCGTTCCGCAGCAGAGGTGCCGGGGACCCGCTGCCCGTCGGGCGGCCATGGCGCAGGAAGGGTTAAAAGCATTCATTGTTCAGATTTGCAGGAAAAGCTTATTTATCCGAATCCGCGAGGTCCAGCCTTTTCAGTTATTGGTCAGTGAGGTCCGGCCTTTTCAGTTATTGGTCAGTGAGGTCCGGCCTTTTCAGTTATTGGTCAGCGAGGTCCGTCCCTTACACGGTTATTGGTCAGCGAGGTCCGACCCTTTCACGGTTATTGGTCAGCGAGGTCCGGCCCTTAGTTATTGGTCAGCGAGGTCTGGCCATTACACGGTTATTGGTTAGTGAGGTCGGGCCCTTACACGGTTATTGGTCAGTGAGGTCCGGCCATTACACGGTTATTGGTCAGTGAGGTCCGGCCCTTACAGTTATTGGTCAGCGAGGTCCGGCCATTACACGGTTATTGGTCAGCGAGGTCTGACCCTTTCACGGTTATTGGTCAGCGAGGTCCAGCCATTACACAGTTATTGGTCAGCGAGGTCCGGCCATTACACGGTTATTGGTCAGCAAGGTCCGTCCCTTACAGTTATTGGTCAGTGAGATCTGGCCCTTACAGTTATTAGTCAGCAAGGTCCAGCCCTTACACAGTTATTGGTCAGCGAGGTCCGGCCATTACACGGTTATTGGTCAGCAAGGTCCGTCCCTTACAGTTATTGGTCAGTGAGGTCTGGCCCTTACACAGTTATTGGTCAGCGAGGTCTGGCCCTTACACGGATATTGGTCAGTGAGGTCCGGCCCTTTCACGGTTATTGGTCAGCGAGGTCCGACCCTTACAGTTATTGGTCAGCGAGGTCCGGCCCTTTCACAGTTATTGGCAGTGAGGTCTGACCCTTACACGGTTATTGGTCAGCGAGATCCGGCCCTTACACAGTTATTGGTCAGCGAGGTCCGGCCCTTACACGGTTATTGGTCAGCGAGGTCCGGCCCTTACACGGTTATTGGTCAGTGAGGTCTGGCCCTTACACAGTTATTGGTCAGTGAGGTCCGGCCCTTACACAGTTATTGGTCAGCGAGATCCGGCCCTTACACGGTTATTGGTCAGTGAGGTCTGGCCCTTACACGATTATTGGTCAGCGAGGTCCGGCCCTTACACGGTTATTGGTCAGCGAGGTCCGGCCCTTACACGGTTATTGGTCAGCGAGGTCCGGCCCTTACACAGTTATTGGTCAGCGAGATCCGGCCCTTACACGGTTATTGGTCAGTGAGGTCTGGCCCTTACACGGTTATTGGTCAGTGAGGTCCGGCCATTACACGGTTATTGGTCAGCGAGGTCTGGCCCTTACACAGTTATTGGTCAGCGAGATCCGGCCCTTACACGGTTATTGGTCAGCGAGGTCCGGCCCTTACACGGTTATTGGTCAGCGAGGTCTGGCCCTTACACGGTTATTGGTCAGCGAAGTCCGGCCATTACACGGTTATTGGTCAGCGAGGTCTGGTCCTTACAGTTATTGGTCAGTGAGGTCCGGCCCTTACACGGTTATTGGTCAGCGAGGTCTGGCCCTTACACGGTTATTGGTCAGCGAGGTCTGGCCCTTACAGTTATTGGTCAGTGAGGTCTGGCCCTTACACGGTTATTGGTCAGCGAGGTCTGGCCCTTACAGTTATTGGTCAGTGAGGTCTGGCCCTTACAGTTATTATTCAGTGAGGTCTGGCCCTTACAGTTATTGGTCAGTGAGGTTGCTCTTCCCTCTTTTTGCACAGCACTTGCGCTGGGGTCACTGGGGTCGGTGTCGGAGCAGGGTGTGTGCCCGGTACTCCGCGTGTTCTCAGTCTCCAGTTTCTGTACGGTTATTGGCAAGGCTCAACAAAGGCACTCGCCCACTGCCGCGTGCTTACCGGCGGCGGATGCAGCGGCGGCGTGCAGCGTCTCCCAGCATTCTTCTGCAAGTCCTGTGTCTCCCCCGCCAACTCCCATCAAAATGGCTGCGCGGTGTGAAATTACGCTGCGTTGCCATGATAACAGGACGCAACGCAGCGTTTCATTGCCATGGCAACTTGACGCCACGTGATGTCATGTAGCGTCCTGCTGTCATGGTAACGCAGTGTGACGGGAGTTGGAGGGGGAGACACAGGACTTGCAGAGGAATGCCGGAAGAACGCTGCACCACGCATCTGCATCTGCCGCCGGTAAGACTGGACAGCGGGAAGGGTGTGAGAGAGAGAGAGGGGGGGAGGGGGGGGGGGTTAGCATTTTATTTTCAGCCGGGCGACAATGTTTAGAATTTGTCGAGCCCTGGTTATTGGATCTGTTGAAGCTGCAGTTCAAGAAATATCCTACATGTGTGTTTTTTTTTTAATAAATCAGTTCTGTAATATGAGAAAACACTTGTAGCATTAAAAAAAATAAACAATTTTAAAGTATTCTAATGTGCCAAGCATTTTTGTTCCTATAGCAACCATTTACAAAGTCACACCCCCTTCCCCTTCTGAAACAGCATCACCTTTGAGCCCTGCCCTCTCTCTAGCAGTGAACCAATTGAATCTAGTGCCTGCCTGGTCACGTGATCTTCCTTGCAGAACTTTGGCTGTCAGTGCAGCAGAAGGGGACCCAGGATGCATTTAGTGACCCCCGAGCTGAATCTTCAGCGATCGATTACAGGAGAACGGATCGATCAGCAGTTAGCGAATCACGTGCCAGTGAGCAGATTGTATTGGTGCACATATTGTATGGGGGAAAAAAAAACCACAGCTTGTTCAAAGTGGGGTGAGAAGGGGGTCCTCTGCGAGAAGTCCAGCGTTCCCCGAGATAATAGGAGGAGATGGCGGATTTCCCACGTTACCTGGGAACACCAACAAGAGAGAAAAAAACAGTGTTCACATTTTCTTACAACTGAGCACTCAATTGTCCCTTAAAGAAACGGTCTCTTATCCAAGGAGGGGTAGGGGGGTATTTGGCTCATTACCCTCCTTTACCCTCTGTGGTGCTGGCTGCTCGATCAGACGTAACTCTCGTAATTTGTCAGTTCTTCCAATCGCTGCAGCATCACCGAGCGAAGGGCGTTGAACCTAAAGAGAGAACCGGCAGCAACTGAGCCCTCCAATCTGTAAGGTCCTTGGGACAGGATCTTACCCCATTATATTAGTGTGTGTTAATGTGGCTATATTTAAATAAGTCATATTATAACCTCATCCCGTATTATGGTGCTGAATAATAAGTTGGCACAATTCAGATTTTCTAAATATTATCACAAGAATGAATTGTAGAAAGACACAGCAATGATATTTGTGCAAGATATTTTAGGGTCAGTGCCCAGTAGGATTAACATGCTTAAATAGCAGTGACATGTTTAGAGGGTCACATTTGAGTCACTGGCATCTTTTTGTCAGACAAAATCTGACACCTACCAAGTAAACCCCCCTCTCAACCCCTCCCGATATTAATTAGCTCTCTGATAAGCTAGGGTAGGATCACTCTAATCAAACACTTCATTGACAAAAAAGGAGAAAAAAGGATTTTATTCTGTATACCGGCACCTAACTCTGAGGTAAGTATCTCCAGAAGCAGGGGATCCCCGGGGCTGAAATTAACGGGGTTCAGCTCTGGGGACCCCCAGCTTCAAGGCTATATACTGTGAAGATTGAGATAATGTGTGTGGCTATCATCACCTCCATTTTGGCCTAACCGTATGCTTGTATGTATGCCAATTTGTTTCATTCGTGAATGAACTGTGAATGTTTGATTCTGCAGAGTATTGCTTCTGGATCTAACCCACCCTTGTGTAATTCCTACGAGTCATGTAATAAATTGAAATAGCATTCGTAAGCGATTTCTCCTGCATTAGATATTCCTGCTGACCGTAGTGTAGCTGTTATCTGACAGCTACAGTACACATACAGGGCTGGACAGAGTAACTCTCATGTCACAAGGTTAAGAGGCCCACATTATGGTAAATTATCGATAAGAATATAGCGTATGCAGCATATTTACTGTATGTATCAACCAATATGTATTTTTGCATGTCATCATATTATTATTTATCTCTAAGCCAGCCCCCTTAAGGGGTGTATTACTCATTTTGAAATGTATAAAAATGTGATCCAAGCAATATGTTTTCAGAGGCCTGAGTTCCTTGTTGGAATTCTTTTCTCTCAATGGTGCCTTGGTACAGATAAACTCATGTTGTTACTTTTGAACCCTTGACTCATTGATCTTATTTCCACGCTTTGACAATACATAATGTGCGGCTTGGATTGCGCCTCTAATGATGGTTTGACATGTTCGTGCTGAACATGTATTTGTCACGTCAGCGAGAAACGTCAAACCGTACTTTGCACCCCGGTCCTGCCCCTCCTCCCGCGCGCCCGCCGCGTCACTTACTTATGCGTTAGTTTCGTGATCTCTCGCTCTTCTTCCTCCTTCAGTTTCTCGACAAAACTGTCCAGCACGGGCATCTCAAACTTAATGTACTGCGCCACCTAGGGAGGAAATTCCCCGTGTGTAAGAGTGTGCATATGTGTGTAAGAGTGTGCATATGTGCGCATGTGTGTAAGAGTGTGCATACGAGTGTAAGAGTGTGCATACGAGTGTAAGAGTGTGCATATGTGCGCATGTGTGTAAGAGTGCATACGTGTGTAAAAGTGTGCATATGTGCGCATGTGTGTGTAAGAGTGTGCATACGTGTGTAAGAGTGTACACACACACACACACACACACACACACACCCAGAATGGCAGCCCTCGCTCAAAATGGAGGGACCTGCGGGTTCAAGGTACAAAAAAAACTAGTATATACAGGTTTAACATTCCGAAATGAATACCCGCACAAGAAAGAAGATTATTATTGTTTCTATAAAGATATTTCTTTATTAATACATATATATCACACCCAGAGTCGGGTCTGGGTGTGATATATATGTATGTATTAATAAAGTAATATCTTGATTATTTTTTCTGTAATCTCCTTGTGCGGGTATTCATTTAAATTATTTTAATAATAAAGTATCCTTTCTTTTTACCGCTGCTGTTTTCAGCCATCCCACACCTTCAAAATGGAATAGTATGAATTCTGCAGATATCAGGTGATGAAACGGTGCGTTCCTGGGAGGTTAAAATGGCCGCTGCCATACACACCACAGATTGCCATGGTAACAATGGCAATAATAAACAAGCAAAAAAATTGAGATTTAGAAGAACAAAAATGTTACGTTAAAATTGGATCGGCACAACTCCCATCAAAATGGCTGCGCGGTGTGAAATTACGCTGCGTTGCCATGATAACAGGACGCAACGCAGCGTTTCATTGCCATGGCAACTTGACGCCACGTGATGTCATGTAGCGTCCTGCTGTCATGGTAACGCAGTGTGACGGGAGTTGGAGGGGGAGACACAGGACTTGCAGAGGAATGCCGGAAGAACGCTGCACCACGCATCTGCATCTGCCGCCGGTAAGACTGGACAGCGGGAAGGGTGTGAGAGAGAGAGAGGGGGGGAGGGGGGGGGTTAGCATTTTATTTTCAGCCGGGCGACAATGTTTAGAATTTGTCGAGCCCTGGTTATTGGATCTGTTGAAGCTGCAGTTCAAGAAATATCCTACATGTGTGTTTTTTTTTTAATAAATCAGTTCTGTAATATGAGAAAACACTTGTAGCATTAAAAAAAATAAACAATTTTAAAGTATTCTAATGTGCCAAGCATTTTTGTTCCTATAGCAACCATTTACAAAGTCACACCCCCTTCCCCTTCTGAAACAGCATCACCTTTGAGCCCTGCCCTCTCTCTAGCAGTGAACCAATTGAATCTAGTGCCTGCCTGGTCACGTGATCTTCCTTGCAGAACTTTGGCTGTCAGTGCAGCAGAAGGGGACCCAGGATGCATTTAGTGACCCCCGAGCTGAATCTTCAGCGATCGATTACAGGAGAACGGATCGATCAGCAGTTAGCGAATCACGTGCCAGTGAGCAGATTGTATTGGTGCACATATTGTATGGGGGAAAAAAAAACCACAGCTTGTTCAAAGTGGGGTGAGAAGGGGGTCCTCTGCGAGAAGTCCAGCGTTCCCCGAGATAATAGGAGGAGATGGCGGATTTCCCACGTTACCTGGGAACACCAACAAGAGAGAAAAAAACAGTGTTCACATTTTCTTACAACTGAGCACTCAATTGTCCCTTAAAGAAACGGTCTCTTATCCAAGGAGGGGTAGGGGGGTATTTGGCTCATTACCCTCCTTTACCCTCTGTGGTGCTGGCTGCTCGATCAGACGTAACTCTCGTAATTTGTCAGTTCTTCCAATCGCTGCAGCATCACCGAGCGAAGGGCGTTGAACCTAAAGAGAGAACCGGCAGCAACTGAGCCCTCCAATCTGTAAGGTCCTTGGGACAGGATCTTACCCCATTATATTAGTGTGTGTTAATGTGGCTATATTTAAATAAGTCATATTATAACCTCATCCCGTATTATGGTGCTGAATAATAAGTTGGCACAATTCAGATTTTCTAAATATTATCACAAGAATGAATTGTAGAAAGACACAGCAATGATATTTGTGCAAGATATTTTAGGGTCAGTGCCCAGTAGGATTAACATGCTTAAATAGCAGTGACATGTTTAGAGGGTCACATTTGAGTCACTGGCATCTTTTTGTCAGACAAAATCTGACACCTACCAAGTAAACCCCCCTCTCAACCCCTCCCGATATTAATTAGCTCTCTGATAAGCTAGGGTAGGATCACTCTAATCAAACACTTCATTGACAAAAAAGGAGAAAAAAGGATTTTATTCTGTATACCGGCACCTAACTCTGAGGTAAGTATCTCCAGAAGCAGGGGATCCCCGGGGCTGAAATTAACGGGGTTCAGCTCTGGGGACCCCCAGCTTCAAGGCTATATACTGTGAAGATTGAGATAATGTGTGTGGCTATCATCACCTCCATTTTGGCCTAACCGTATGCTTGTATGTATGCCAATTTGTTTCATTCGTGAATGAACTGTGAATGTTTGATTCTGCAGAGTATTGCTTCTGGATCTAACCCACCCTTGTGTAATTCCTACGAGTCATGTAATAAATTGAAATAGCATTCGTAAGCGATTTCTCCTGCATTAGATATTCCTGCTGACCGTAGTGTAGCTGTTATCTGACAGCTACAGTACACATACAGGGCTGGACAGAGTAACTCTCATGTCACAAGGTTAAGAGGCCCACATTATGGTAAATTATCGATAAGAATATAGCGTATGCAGCATATTTACTGTATGTATCAACCAATATGTATTTTTGCATGTCATCATATTATTATTTATCTCTAAGCCAGCCCCCTTAAGGGGTGTATTACTCATTTTGAAATGTATAAAAATGTGATCCAAGCAATATGTTTTCAGAGGCCTGAGTTCCTTGTTGGAATTCTTTTCTCTCAATGGTGCCTTGGTACAGATAAACTCATGTTGTTACTTTTGAACCCTTGACTCATTGATCTTATTTCCACGCTTTGACAATACATAATGTGCGGCTTGGATTGCGCCTCTAATGATGGTTTGACATGTTCGTGCTGAACATGTATTTGTCACGTCAGCGAGAAACGTCAAACCGTACTTTGCACCCCGGTCCTGCCCCTCCTCCCGCGCGCCCGCCGCGTCACTTACTTATGCGTTAGTTTCGTGATCTCTCGCTCTTCTTCCTCCTTCAGTTTCTCGACAAAACTGTCCAGCACGGGCATCTCAAACTTAATGTACTGCGCCACCTAGGGAGGAAATTCCCCGTGTGTAAGAGTGTGCATATGTGTGTAAGAGTGTGCATATGTGCGCATGTGTGTAAGAGTGTGCATACGAGTGTAAGAGTGTGCATACGAGTGTAAGAGTGTGCATATGTGCGCATGTGTGTAAGAGTGCATACGTGTGTAAAAGTGTGCATATGTGCGCATGTGTGTGTAAGAGTGTGCATACGTGTGTAAGAGTGTACACACACACACACACACACACACACACACCCAGAATGGCAGCCCTCGCTCAAAATGGAGGGACCTGCGGGTTCAAGGTACAAAAAAAACTAGTATATACAGGTTTAACATTCCGAAATGAATACCCGCACAAGAAAGAAGATTATTATTGTTTCTATAAAGATATTTCTTTATTAATACATATATATCACACCCAGAGTCGGGTCTGGGTGTGATATATATGTATGTATTAATAAAGTAATATCTTGATTATTTTTTCTGTAATCTCCTTGTGCGGGTATTCATTTAAATTATTTTAATAATAAAGTATCCTTTCTTTTTACCGCTGCTGTTTTCAGCCATCCCACACCTTCAAAATGGAATAGTATGAATTCTGCAGATATCAGGTGATGAAACGGTGCGTTCCTGGGAGGTTAAAATGGCCGCTGCCATACACACCACAGATTGCCATGGTAACAATGGCAATAATAAACAAGCAAAAAAATTGAGATTTAGAAGAACAAAAATGTTACGTTAAAATTGGATCGGCACAACATGAGGTATCAGGTTCTGTTATAGCTTCATTTGGGACGGGGATTCCTGCTTTAAATGTATGGATCGGTGTCTGCGCGTTACTGCAGGTAAGTGGCGCTGCTCCCTGTACTGCACCAATCCCTAATCTATTTCTGAGAGAGCGCGAGGCCCGCAGACAGGCGCTGCCCCTCCCCCCCCCCCTCTTACATGGTACGGGACCTCCTCTCCCAGGTCAGTCTCCATGAGGAAGATCTTGGCGATACTCTGGCAGGGCCCGTGCAGGATCCGGCAGATCAGCGGGAACTCCGCGTCTTTTAATTTGGCTCTTTCTGGAGAGAGAAGAGGGGGGGGGCAGAGATAAGAGGGGGGGGAGAGAGAGAAGAGGGGGGGGAGAGAGAGAAGAGGGGGGGAGAGAGAGAGAAGAGGGGGGGAGAGAGAGAAGAGGGGGAGAGAGAGAGAAGAGGGGGGAGAGAGAGAGAAGAGGGGGGGGAGAGAGAGAAGAGGGGGGGAGAGAGAGAAGAGGGGGGAGAGAGAGAAGAGGGGGGGAGAGAGAGAGAAGAGGGGAGGAGAGAGAGAAGAGGGGGGAGAGAGAGAGAGAAGAGGGGGGGAGAGAGAGAGAAGAGGGGGGAGAGAGAGAGAGAAGAGGGGGGGAGAGAGAGAGAAGAGGGGGGAGAGAGAGAGAAGAGGGGGGGGAGAGAGAGAAGATCATCGGGAACTGCTGTGTAGTTAAGAGAACCAATAGGGTACAGCAGAAATGCATTGTACCCCGGCAGAGAGTAAGTGCTACCCGGCCACATTCCCCATGATCTGTGAAACTGGAGAATTTTCTACCCGGCCACTTTCCCGGTATTCTTTACAAAAAAACTGAATACTGCGCTCAGTATTACTGCCTCTGCCGGGGAGCTACCTTATGCATCCACTACTGCTTTAGAAGAAAGCATGTAACCTGTATGTTACATTTACTTTTGAGATGTCTGAACTCCCCAATCACACCCCATATCTATTTCTCCCAGGGGTCCCCAATCACACCCCATATCTATTTCTCCCAGGAGGGCCCGATCACACCCCATATCTATTTCTCCCAGGAGGGCCCGATCACACCCCATATCTATTTCTCCCAGGGGTCCCCGATCACACCCCATATCTATTTCTCCCAGGGGTCCCCAATCACACCCCATATCTATTTCTCCCAGGGGTCCCCAATCACACCCCATATCTATTTCTCCCAGGGGTCCCCAATCACACCCCATATCTATTTCTCCCAGGGGTCCCCAATCACACCCCATATCTATTTCTCCCAGGGGTCCCCAGTCACACCCCATATCTATTTCTCCCAGGTGTCCCCAATCACACCCCATATCTATTTCTCCCAGGTGTCCCCAATCACACCCCATATCTATTTCTCCCAGGGGGCCCAAATCACACCCCATATCTATTTCTCCCAGGGGGCCCCAATCACACCCCATATCGATTTCTCCCAGGGGTCCCCGATCACACCCCATATCTATTTCTCCCAGGGGTCCCCAGTCACACCCCATATCTATTTCTCCCAGGGGTCCCCGATCACACCCCATATCTATTTCTCCCAGGGGGCTCCGATCACACCCCATATCTATTTCTCCCAGGGGTCCCCAGTCACACCCCATATCTATTTCTCCCAGGGGTCCCCAGTCACACCCCATATCTATTTCTCCCAGGGGTCCCCAGTCACACCCCATATCTATTTCTCCCAGGGGTCCCCAGTCACACCCCATATCTATTTCTCCCAGGGGTCCCAATCACACCCCATATCTATTTCTCCCAGGGGGTCCCAATCACACCCCATATCTATTTCTCCCAGGTGTCCCCAATCACACCCCATATCTATTTCTCCTAGGGGGCCCCAATCACACCCCATATCTATTTCTCCCAGGGGTCCCCAGTCACACCCCATATCTATTTCTCCCAGGTGTCCCCAGTCACACCCCATATCTATTTCTCCCAGGGGTCCCCAGTCACACCCCATATCTATTTCTCCCAGGGGTCCCCAGTCACACCCCATATCTATTTCTCCCAGGGGTCCCAATCACACCCCATATCTATTTCTCCCAGGGGTCCCCAGTCACACCCCATATCTATTTCTCCCAGGGGTCCCCAGTCACACCCCATATCTATTTCTCCCAGGGGTCCCCAGTCACACCCCATATCTATTTCTCCCAGGGGTCCCAATCACACCCCATATCTATTTCTCCCAGGGGGTCCCAATCACACCCCATATCTATTTCTCCCAGGTGTCCCCAATCACACCCCATATCTATTTCTCCTAGGGGGCCCCAATCACACCCCATATCTATTTCTCCCAGGGGTCCCCAGTCACACCCCATATCTATTTCTCCCAGGTGTCCCCAGTCACACCCCATATCTATTTCTCCCAGGGGTCCCCAGTCACACCCCATATCTATTTCTCCCAGGGCGTCCCCAGTCACACCCCATATCTATTTCTCCCAGGGGTCCCAATCACACCCCATATCTATTTCTCCCAGGGGTCCCCAATCACACCCCATATCTATTTCTCCCAGGGGTCCCCGATCACACCCCATATCTATTTCTCCAAGGGGGCTCCGATCACACCCCATATCTATTTCTCCCAGGGGTCCCCAGTCACACCCCATATCTATTTCTCCCAGGGGGTCCCCAATCACACCCCATATCTATTTCTCCCAGGGGTCCCCAATCCCACCCCATATCTATTTCTCCCAGGCGTTCCCAAACCTGGTCTGGTTTTGATGCCAACCATCTTTCATTTCAGCTTGTCTTCTTCTGACCAACTTGACCGTCTCATCTTGTGAACCCGTTATCCTATCACCTCTAGCAAACTCTCAGCCATCCCTTACCCCCTAACGCCCCATACCTGCTGACCAAACTTTCAGCCACCCCTTACCCCTCACTTACCCCATAACCAAACTTCCAGCAATCCCTTACCCCTCACTTACCCCATAACCAAACTTCCAGCCACCCCTTACCCCTCACTGACCCCATAACCAAACTTCCAGCCACCCCTTACCCCTCACTGACCCCATAACCAAACTTCCAGCCACCCCTTACCCCTCACTGACCCCATAACCAAACTTCCAGCCATCCCTTACCCCTCACTTACCCCCTAACACCCTATACCTGCTGACCAAACTCTCAGCCAGCCCTTACCCCCTAACGCCCCATACCTGCTGACCAAACTTCCAGCCATCCCTTACCCCTCCCTTACCCCATAACCAAACTTCCAGCCATCCCTTACCCCTCACTTACCCCCTAACGCCCTATACCAGCTGGCTGCAGCTCTCTGAAGCCCCAATCTTCCCGAGTGATAACTTACCTCCTGTCTCGTGAAGCAGGTAAAGGGCAAACTCGGAAGGGCTGTTCTCCACCTGGATTCAGAAAACAAATAAAACAAAGCCTGTTTGATGCTCAGTGCAAGCGAACGCTCGCCCAAAGGAAGCCACGGGTCTGCACTCAGTCCCAAAAAGCTTGGCTGCACAGGGCACGACCGTGCATTGGAGTTACCTAGACGGAGGACGGGTTGGAGGTGTAAGGCTGAGATTATAGTGGGAGTGTGCGAGCGCGCCTCTCGCCTGAGAGACGGGTGAACTCCGTGATTGGCGAAGCGTGGCGGACGCGTTACCAGGCTGGTTCGCTCTCATTGGCTGAACTGGTCACAGGCCGCGGCCGCCGCGCCAAAAGACAAAATAACTTGTGTTTTAAAAAACTGCCGTGTGGTCGCTCTGCATCGCTAGCGCGGTCACTCTGCATCGCTAGCGCGGTCACTCTGCATCGCTAGCGCGGTCACTCTGCATCGCTAGCGCGGTCGCTCTGCATCGCTAGCGCGGTCACTCTGTATCGCTAGCGCGGTCGCTCTGCATCGCTAGCGCGGTCTCTCTGCATCGCTAGCGCGGTCACTCTGCATCGCTAGCGCGGTCCCTCTGCATCGCTAGCGCGGTCCCTCTGCATCGCTAGCGCGGTCGCGCACACTATGGGTGGCCTCATCGGGAAGAAGTATGTTGTTCTCGCCGCCAGTACTATAATCTCAGCCTGAGAGCGCGGACATGTGATTAGCTGCCCGGCTCTGCAAACACTGCAGGAGGACAGCGAGGCCACAGGCTTGTAATGAATGGGATCCTGGTTGGGTGAGAGGCCACAGGCTTGTAATGAATGGGATCCTGGTTGGGTGAGAGGCCACAGGCTTGTAATGAATGGGATCCTGGTTGGGTGAGAGGCCACAGGCTTGTAATGAATGGGATCCTGGTTGGGTGAGAGGCCACAGGCTTGTAATGAATGGGATCCTGGTTGGGTGAGAGGCCACAGGCTTGTAATGAATGGGATCCTGGTTGGGTGAGAGGCCACAGGCTTGTAATGAATGGGATCCTGGTTGGGTGAGAGGCCACAGGCTTGCAATGAATGGGATCCTGATTGGGTGAGAGGCCACAGGCTTGCAATGAATGGGATCCTGGTTGGGTGAGAGGCCACAGACTTGTAATGAATGGGATCCTGGTTGGGTGAGAGGCCACAGGCTTGTAATGAATGGGATCCGGGTTGGCTGAGAGGCCACAGGCTTGTAAATGAATGGGATCCTGGTTGGGTGAGAGGCCACAGGCTTGTAATGAATGGGATCCTGGTTGGGTGAGAGGCCACAGGCTTGTAATGAATGGGATCCTGGTTGGGTGAGAGGCCACAGACGAGCTCACCCTGAATTTCCTTAGCAGCAGGCTCAGGACGTGTGACGTGTTCATGGTGCTGGCGACGCGGACATTAGTCACAGAACCATATGCTGGAGTGAAGACAGAGGTCTGAAAGGCAGGAGAAGCCGGTGCTAGAGTCTCAGAGGCATCTGGGAAATCTGTGCGACCCGCCCTTCCCTCATCCTTATAGAGAGGCATCCATACCTCTCACCCACTCCTAATACACAGGCATCAGAGAGACGTACCTCTCACCCCCTCCTAATACACAGGCATCAGGGACATGTACCTCCCAACCCCTCCTAATACACAGGCATCTGGGACATGTACCTCTCAACCCCTCCTAATACACAGGCATCAGGGACATGTACCTCTCACCCCCTCCTAATACACAGGCATCAGGACACATACCTCTCACCCCCTCCTAATACACAGACATCAGAGACACATACCTCTCACCCCCTCCTAATACACAGACATCATGGACACATATCTCTCACCCCCTCCTAATACACAGGCATCAGGGACACATACCTCTCACCCCCTCCTAATACACAGACATCAGAGACACATATCTCTCACCCCCCGCCTAATACACAGACATCATGGACACATATCTCTCACCCCCTACTAATACACAGACATCAGGGACACATATCTCTCACCCCCTCCTAATACACAGGCATCAGGGACACTTACCTCTCACCCCCTCCTAATACACAGGCATCAGGGACACATACCTCTCACCCCCTCCTAATACACAGACATCAGAGACACATATCTCTCACCCCCCGCCTAATACACAGACATCATGGACACATATCTCTCACCCCCTACTAATACACAGACATCAGGGACACATATCTCTCACCCCCTCCTAATACACAGGCATCAGGGACACTTACCTCTCACCCCCTCCTAATACACAGGCATCAGGGACACATACCTATTTTCCCTGGCCCGCGTGCTGCTTTGTACCTTGTGATTATAGAAGTGGCCGTTGATAGAGACCCGGTGACTCCTCAATCTCTGCATCTCTCCGGGGCTTCGATGCTTCGTCCGCATCTGGACAAAACTGGCATCGCTTCTGGTCCTCTTCAGCTGTGGGGTCTCCTCCTCGCAGGGGTCTGCTGGGGGGTCCGTGTAAGATAAGATAAAGGTATCAGCAGAGAGAACGCAAGCAATCCCTCACCTAACCCGAGGGTAGGATCTGCTGGCAGAGAGAGGGACAAGAAACTCAACTCAGGATCCCACAATACGCAGAGATACCCGGGGCGGTTACCCGGTGCTATACAGGAGCGCTTACACAGTATGGGAGGGACATATACATCCGCTATATACGTTCCCAGGGTGTACTGGGATACATTCCCAGGACGTCTGAGCATCTGGTGATTGTGGTAAATCAGCTTATTCCATAAGGGACCTAGGCAAACGGATCCAATAAGAGGGCCACAGGAGAGGTAGCGTGGCAGGGCGCCACATGCAGGGCGCCACGTGCAGGGCGTCTAATCTCACATTGTGGGCGCGTAATAAATACAATGCGTGGGATCTTTATATTGGGAGGTAAGGGGTCCCCACCTCACAGGCACCGTGTGTGGCACTTAGAACAAACAAAATCTCAAACATTCAGTAATCAAGCAAACAATCCAACCGCGGTGAGTTGCGCGGTGCGTTGCGCGGTGCGTTGCGCGGTGCGTTGCGCGGTGCGTTGCGCGGTGCGTTGCGCGGTGCGTTGCACGTAGGTGACTGCTGACTATCGTCACTGGGCTATGCTGAGCGGCTGAGTTCTCCCGTGCGGCTGTAACAGGGAAATGCACTGTGGGGGTTTAGTGAAAGTCACTAATATGCAGCCCCTCGATCAGGGCTGTCACCATGCGGCCCACGCCCGCTCAGCAGAGACGGACCCTGTCACGCAGACGCTGCGCTGGAACCCCGAGTGTGAGCAGGGGAGTCCGATGCGTTGTTGGGCTGGGCGCAGCACACTTACATGCGTTGTTGGGCTAGGCGCAGCGCACTTACATGCGTTGTTGGGCTGGGCGCAGCACACTTACATGCGTTGTTGGGCTGGGCGCAGCGCACTTACATGCGTTGTTGGGCTGGGCGCAGCACACTTACATGCGTTGTTGGGCTGGGCGCAGCACACTTACATGCGTTGTCGGGCTGGGCGCAGCGCACTTACATGCGTTGTTGGGCTGGGCGCAGCACACTTACATGCGTTGTTGGGCTGGGCGCAGAGCACTTACATGCGTTGTTGGGCTGGGCGCAGCACACTTACATGCGTTGTCGGGCTGGACGCAGCGCACTTACATGCGTTGTTGGGCTGGGAGCAGAGCACTTACATGCGTTGTTGGGCTGGGCGCAGCACACTTACATGCGTTGTTGGGCTGGGCGCAGCACACTTACATGCGTTGTCGGGCTGGGCGCAGCGCACTTACATGCGTTGTTGGGCTGGGCGCAGCACACTTACATGCGTTGTTGGGCTGGGCGCAGAGCACTTACATGCGTTGTTGGGCTGGGCGCAGCGCACTTACATGCGTTGTCGGGCTGGACGCAGCGCACTTACATGCGTTGTTGGGCTGGGCGCAGCACACTTACATGCGTTGTTGGGCTGGGCGCAGAGCACTTACATGCGTTGTTGGGCTGGGCGCAGCACACTTACATGCGTTGTCGGGCTGGACGCAGCGCACTTACATGCGTTGTTGGGCTGGGCGCAGCACACTTACATGCGTTGTTGGGCTGGGCGCAGAGCACTTACATGCGTTGTTGGGCTGGGCGCAGCGCACTTACATGCGTTGTCGGGCTGGACGCAGCGCACTTACATGCGTTGTTGGGCTGGGCGCAGCGCACTTACATGCGTTGTCGGGCTGGACGCAGCGCACTTACATGCGTTGTTGGGCTGGACGCAGCGCACTTACATGCGTTGTTGGGCTGGGCGCAACACACTTACATGCGTTGTCGGGCTGGACGCAGCGCACTTACATGCGTTGTTGGGCTGGGCGCAGCGCACTTACATGCGTTGTCGGGCTGGACGCAGCGCACTTACATGCGTTGTTGGGCTGGGTGCAGCGCACTTACATGCGTTGTTGGGCTGGGCGCAGCACACTTACATGCGTTGTTGGGCTGGGTGCGGAGCACTTACATGCGATGTTGGGATGGGCGCAGCGCACTTACATGCGTTGTTGGGCTGGGCGCAGAGCACTTACATGCGTTGTTGGGCTGGGCGCGGAGCACTTACATGCGATGTTGGGCTGGGCGCAGCGCACTTACATGCGTTGTTGGGCTGGGTGCAGCACTCTTACATGCGATGTTGGGATGGGCGCAGCGCACTTACATGCGTTGTTGGGCTGGGCGCAGCACACTTACATGCGATGTTGGGCTGGGCGCAGCACACTTACATGCGTTGTTGGGCTGGGCGCAGCACACTTACATGCGATGTTGGGATGGGCGCAGCACACTTACATGCGTTGTTGGGCTGGGTGCAGAGCACTTACATGCGTTGTTGGGCTGGGTGCAGCACACTTACATGCGTTGTTGGGCTGGGCGCAGAGCACTTACATGCGTTGTTGGGCTGGGCGCAGCACACTTACATGCGTTGTTGGGCTGGGCGCAGCGCACTTACATACGTTGTTGGGCTGGGTGCAGCACACTTACATGCGTTGTTGGGCTGGGTGCAGCACACTTACATGCGTTGTTGGGCTGGGTGCAGCACACTTACATGCGTTGTTGGGCTGGGCGCAGCGCACTTACATACGTTGTTGGGCTGGGCGCAGAGCACTTACATGCGTTGTTGGGCTGGGCGCAGCGCACTTACATGCGTTGTTGGGCTGGGCGCAGCGCACTTACATGCGATGTTGGGCTGGGCGCAGCGCACTTACATGCGTTGTTGGGCTGGGCGCAGCGCACTTACATGCGTTGTTGGGCTGGGCGCAGCACACTTACATGCGATGTTGGGCTGGGCGCAGCACACTTACATGCGTTGTTGGGCTGGGCGCAGCACACTTACATGCGTTGTTGGGATGGGCGCAGCGCACTTACATGCGTTGTTGGGATGGGCGCAGCGCACTTACATGCGTTGTTGGGCTGGGCGCAGCGCACTTACATGCGATGTTGGGATGGGCGCAGCACACTTACATGCGATGTTGGGCTGGGCGCAGCGCACTTACATGCGTTGTTGGGCTGGGCGCAGCACACTTACATGCGATGTTGGGATGGGCGCAGCACACTTACATGCGTTGTTGGGCTGGGCGCAGCACACTTACATGCGATGTTGGGATGGGCGCAGCGCACTTACATGCGTTGTTGGGATGGGCGCAGCACACTTACATGCGATGTTGGGCTGGGCGCAGCGCACTTACATGCGTTGTTGGGCTGGGCGCAGCGCACTTACATGCGTTGTTGGGCTGGGCGCAGTGCACTTACATGCGTTGTTGGGCTGGGCGCAGCGCACTTACATGCGTTGTTGGGCTGGGCGCAGTGCACTTACATGCGTTGTTGGGCTGGGCGCAGCGCACTTACATGCGTTGTTGGGCTGGGCGCAGCACACTTACATGCGATGTTGGGCTGGGCGCAGCACACTTACATGCGTTGTTGGGCTGGGCGCAGCACACTTACATGCGTTGTTGGGCTGGGCGCAGCGCACTTACATGCGTTGTTGGGCTGGGCGCAGCACACTTGCATGCGTTGTTGGGCTGGGCGCAGCGCACTTACATGCGATGTTGGGATGGGCGCAGCACACTTACATGCGATGTTGGGCTGGGCGCAGCGCACTTACATGCGATGTTGGGATGGGCGCAGCGCACTTACATGCGTTGTTGGGCTGGGCGCAGCACACTTACATGCGATGTTGGGATGGGCGCAGCACACTTACATGCGTTGTTGGGCTGGGCGCAGCGCACTTACATGCGTTGTTGGGCGCAGCACACTTACATGCGTTGTTGGGCGCAGCACACTTACATGCGTTGTTGGGCTGGGCGCAGCGCACTTACATGCGTTGTTGGGCTGGGCGCAGCACACTTACATGCGATGTTGGGCTGGGCGCAGCGCACTTACATGCGTTGTTGGGCTGGGCGCAGCACACTTACATGCGATGTTGGGCTGGGCGCAGCGCACTTACATGCGTTGTTGGGCTGGGCGCAGCGCACTTACATGCGATGTTGGGCTGGGCGCAGCGCACTTACATGCGTTGTTGGGCTGGGCGCAGCGCACTTACATGCGTTGTTGGGCTGGGCGCAGCACACTTACATGCGATGTTGGGCTGGGCGCAGCACACTTACATGCGTTGTTGGGCTGGGCGCAGCACACTTACATGCGTTGTTGGGATGGGCGCAGCGCACTTACATGCGTTGTTGGGATGGGCGCAGCGCACTTACATGCGTTGTTGGGCTGGGCGCAGCGCACTTACATGCGATGTTGGGATGGGCGCAGCACACTTGCATGCGTTGTTGGGATGGGCGCAGAACACTTGCATGCGTTGTTGGGCTGGGCGCAGCACACTTGCATGCGTTGTTGGGATGGGCGCAGAGCACTTACATGCGATGTTGGGATGGGCGCAGCACACTTACATGCGTTGTTGGGCTGGGCGCAGCGCACTTACATGCGTTGTTGGGCTGGGCGCAGCACACTTACATGCGTTGTTGGGCTGGGCGCAGCACACTTACATGCGTTGTTGGGCTGGGCGCAGCGCACTTACATGCGTTGTTGGGCTGGGCGCAGCACACTTGCATGCGTTGTTGGGCTGGGCGCAGCGCACTTACATGCGATGTTGGGATGGGCGCAGCACACTTACATGCGATGTTGGGCTGGGCGCAGCGCACTTACATGCGATGTTGGGATGGGCGCAGCGCACTTACATGCGTTGTTGGGCTGGGCGCAGCACACTTACATGCGATGTTGGGATGGGCGCAGCACACTTACATGCGTTGTTGGGCTGGGCGCAGCGCACTTACATGCGTTGTTGGGCGCAGCACACTTACATGCGTTGTTGGGCGCAGCACACTTACATGCGTTGTTGGGCTGGGCGCAGCGCACTTACATGCGTTGTTGGGCTGGGCGCAGCACACTTACATGCGATGTTGGGCTGGGCGCAGCGCACTTACATGCGTTGTTGGGCTGGGCGCAGCACACTTACATGCGATGTTGGGCTGGGCGCAGCGCACTTACATGCGTTGTTGGGCTGGGCGCAGCACACTTACATGCGTTGTTGGGCTGGGCGCAGCACACTTACATGCGTTGTTGGGCTGGGCGCAGCGCACTTACATGCGTTGTTGGGCTGGGCGCAGCGCACTTACATGCGTTGTTGGGCTGGGCGCAGCGCACTTACATGCGTTGTTGGGCTGGGCGCAGCGCACTTACATGCGTTGTTGGGCTGGACGCAGCGCACTTACATGCGTTGTTGGGCTGGACGCAGCGCACTTACATGCGTTGTTGGGCTGGGCGCAGCGCACTTACATGCGTTGTTGGGCTGGGCGCAGCGCACTTACATGCGTTGTTGGGCTGGGCGCAGCGCACTTACATGCGTTGTTGGGCTGGACGCAGCGCACTTACATGCGTTGTTGGGCTGGGCGCAGCGCACTTACATGCGTTGTTGGGCTGGGCGCAGCACACTTACATGCGTTGTTGGGCTGGACGCAGAGCACTTACATGCGTTGTTGGGCTGGGCGCAGCACACTTACATGCGATGTTGGGCTGGGCGCAGCGCACTTACATGCGTTGTTGGGCTGGGCGCAGCACACTTACATGCGTTGTTGGGCTGGACGCAGAGCACTTACATGCGTTGTTGGGCTGGGCGCAGCACACTTACATGCGTTGTTGGGCTGGGCGCAGCACACTTACATGCGTTGTTGGGCTGGGCGCAGCGCACTTACATGCGTTGTTGGGCTGGGCGCAGCGCACTTACATGCGTTGTTGGGCTGGGCGCAGCGCACTTACATGCGTTGTTGGGCTGGGCGCAGCGCACTTACATGCGTTGTTGGGCTGGACGCAGCGCACTTACATGCGTTGTTGGGCTGGACGCAGCGCACTTACATGCGTTGTTGGGCTGGGCGCAGCGCACTTACATGCGTTGTTGGGCTGGGCGCAGCGCACTTACATGCGTTGTTGGGCTGGGCGCAGCGCACTTACATGCGTTGTTGGGCTGGGCGCAGCGCACTTACATGCGTTGTTGGGCTGGACGCAGCGCACTTACATGCGTTGTTGGGCTGGGCGCAGCACACTTACATGCGTTGTTGGGCTGGACGCAGAGCACTTACATGCGTTGTTGGGCTGGACGCAGAGCACTTACATGCGTTGTTGGGCTGGGCGCAGCACACTTACATGCGTTGTTGGGCTGGGCGCAGCACACTTACATGCGATGTTGGGATGGGCGCAGCACACTTACATGCGTTGTTGGGCTGGACGCAGCACACTTACATGCGTTGTTGGGATGGGCGCAGCACACTTACATGCGTTGTTGGGCTGGACGCAGCGCACTTACATGCGTTGTTGGGCTGGGCGCAGCGCACTTACATGCGTTGTTGGGCTGGGCACAGCACACTTACATGCGTTGTTGGGCTGGGCGCAGCGCACTTACATGCGTTGTTGGGCTGGACGCAGCGCACTTACATGCGTTGTTGGGCTGGGCGCAGCGCACTTACATGCGTTGTTGGGCTTGGCGCAGCGCACTTACATGCGATGTTGGGATGGGCGCAGCACACTTACATGCGATGTTGGGCTGGGCACAGCACACTTACATGCGTTGTTGGGCTGGACGCAGCACACTTACATGCGTTGTTGGGCTGGACGCAGCGCACTTACATGCGTTGTTGGGCTGGGCGCAGCACACTTACATGCGTTGTTGGGCTGGGCGCAGCGCACTTACATGCGTTGTTGGGCAGGACGCAGCACACTTACATGCGATGTTGGGATGGGCGCAGCGCACTTACATGCGATGTTGGGATGGGCGCAGCGCACTTACATGCGTTGTTGGGCTGGGCGCAGCACACTTACATGCGATGTTGGGATGGGCGCAGCACACTTACATGCGTTGTTGGGCTGGGCGCAGCGCACTTACATGCGTTGTTGGGCTGGACGCAGCACACTTACATGCGTTGTCGGGCTGGACGCAGCGCACTTACATGCGATGTTGGGATGGGCGCAGCGCACTTACATGCGTTGTTGGGCTGGGCGCAGCACACTTACATGCGTTGTTGGGCTGGGCGCAGCGCACTTACATGCGTTGTTGGGCAGGACGCAGCGCACTTACATGCGTTGTTGGGCTGGACGCAGCACACTTACATGCGTTGTTGGGCTGGGAGCAGCGCACTTACATGCGTTGTTGGGCTGGACGCAGCGCACTTACATGCGTTGTTGGGCTGGACGCAGCACACTTACATGCGTTGTTGGGCTGGACGCAGCACACTTACATGCGTTGTTGGGCTGGACGCAGCGCACTTACATGCGTTGTTGGGCTGGACGCAGCACACTTACATGTGTTGTTGGGCTGGGCGCAGCACACTTACATGCGTTGTTGGGCTGGACGCAGCGCACTTACATGCGTTGTTGGGCTGGACGCAGCACACTTACATGCGTTGTTGGGCTGGGCGCAGCACACTTACATGCGTTGTTGGGCTGGACGCAGCGCACTTACATGCGTTGTTGGGCTGGACGCAGCGCACTTACATGCGTTGTTGGGCTGGAAGCAGCACACTTACATGCGTTGTTGGGCTGGACGCAGCACACTTACATGCGTTGTTGGGCTGGACGCAGCGCACTTACATGCGTTGTTGGGCTGGGCGCAGCGCACTTACATGCGTTGTTGGGCTGGACGCAGCGCACTTACATGCGTTGTTGGGCTGGGCGCAGCGCACTTACATGCGTTGTTGGGCTGGGCGCAGCGCACTTACATGCGTTGTTGGGCTGGGCGCAGCGCACTTACATGCGTTGTTGGGCTGGACGCAGCGCACTTACATGCGTTGTTGGGCTGGACGCAGCGCACTTACATGCGTTGTTGGGCTGGACGCAGAGCACTTACATGCGTTGCTGGGCGCAGCGCACTTACATGCGATGTTGGGCTGGGCGCAGCGCACTTACATGCGATGTTGGGCTGGGCGCAGCGCACTTACATGCGATGTTGGGCTGGGCGCAGAGCACTTACATGCGATGTTGGGCTGGGCGCAGCGCACTTACATGCGTTGTTGGGCTGGGCGCAGCGCACTTACATGCGTTGTTGGGCTGGACGCAGCACACTTACATGCGTTGTTGGGCTGGGTGCAGCACACTTACATGCGTTGTTGGGCTGGGCGCGGAGCACTTACATGCGTTGTTGGGCTGGACGCAGCGCACTTACATGCGTTGTTGGGCTGGACGCAGCGCACTTACATGCGTTGTTGGGCTGGGCGCAGAGCACTTACATGCGTTGTTGGGCTGGGCGCAGCGCACTTACATGCGTTGTTGGGCTGGGCGCAGCACACTTACATGCGTTGTTGGGCTGGACGCAGCGCACTTACATGCGTTGTTGGGCGCAGCACACTTACATGCGTTGTTGGGCGCAGCACACTTACATGCGTTGTTGGGCTGGGCGCAGCGCACTTACATGCGTTGTTGGGCTGGGCGCAGCACACTTACATGCGATGTTGGGCTGGGTGCAGCGCACTTACATGCGTTGTTGGGCTGGGCGCAGCACACTTACATGCGATGTTGGGCTGGGCGCAGCGCACTTACATGCGTTGTTGGGCTGGACGCAGCGCACTTACATGCGTTGTTGGGCTGGGCGCAGCGCACTTACATGCGTTGTTGGGCTGGGCGCAGCGCACTTACATGCGTTGTTGGGCTGGGCGCAGCGCACTTACATGCGTTGTTGGGCTGGGCGCAGCGCACTTACATGCGTTGTTGGGCTGGACGCAGCGCACTTACATGCGTTGTTGGGCTGGGCGCAGCGCACTTACATGCGTTGTTGGGCTGGGCGCAGCGCACTTACATGCGTTGTTGGGCTGGGCGCAGCGCACTTACATGCGTTGTTGGGCTGGACGCAGCGCACTTACATGCGTTGTTGGGCTGGGCGCAGCGCACTTACATGCGTTGTTGGGCTGGACGCAGCGCACTTACATGCGTTGTTGGGCTGGGCGCAGCACACTTACATGCGATGTTGGGCTGGGCGCAGCACACTTACATGCGTTGTTGGGCTGGACGCAGAGCACTTACATGCGTTGTTGGGCTGGGCGCAGCACACTTACATGCGTTGTTGGGCTGGACGCAGCGCACTTACATGCGTTGTTGGGCTGGGCGCAGCACACTTACATGCGATGTTGGGATGGGCGCAGCACACTTACATGCGTTGTTGGGCTGGACGCAGCACACTTACATGCGTTGTTGGGATGGGCGCAGCACACTTACATGCGTTGTTGGGCTGGACGCAGCGCACTTACATGCGTTGTTGGGCTGGGCGCAGCGCACTTACATGCGTTGTTGGGCTGGGCACAGCACACTTACATGCGTTGTTGGGCTGGGCGCAGCGCACTTACATGCGTTGTTGGGCTGGACGCAGCGCACTTACATGCATTGTTGGGCTGGGCGCAGCGCACTTACATGCGTTGTTGGGCTTGGCGCAGCGCACTTACATGCGTTGTCGGGCTGGACGCAGCGCACTTACATGCGTTGTTGGGCTGGGCGCAGCGCACTTACATGCGTTGTTGGGCTGGACGCAGCGCACTTACATGCGTTGTTGGGCTGGGTGCAGCGCACTTACATGCGTTGTCGGGCAGGACGCAGAGCACTTACATGCGTTGTTGGGCTGGGCGCAGCGCACTTACATGCGTTGTTGGGCTGGGTGCAGCGCACTTACATGCGTTGTTGGGCTGGGTGCAGCGCACTTACATGCGTTGTCGGGCAGGACGCAGAGCACTTACATGCGTTGTTGGGCTGGGCGCAGCACACTTACATGCGTTGTTGGGCTGGGCGCAGCACACTAACATGCGTTGTTGGGCTGGGTGCAGCGCACTTACATGCGTTGTCGGGCAGGACGCAGAGCACTTACATGCGTTGTTGGGCTGGGTGCAGCGCACTTACATGCGTTGTTGGGCTGGGTGCAGCGCACTTACATGCGTTGTTGGGCTGGGTGCAGCGCACTTACATGCGTTGTTGGGCAGGACGCAGAGCACTTACATGCGTTGTTGGGCTGGGCGCAGCACACTTACATGCGTTGTTGGGCTGGGCGCAGCACACTAACATGCGTTGTTGGGCTGGGCGCAGCGCACTTACATGCGATGTTGGGATGGGCGCAGCGCACTTACATGCGTTGTTGGGCTGGGCGCAGCGCACTTATATGCATTGTTGGGCTGGGCGCAGCACACTTACATGCGTTGTTGGGCTGGACGCAGAGCACTTACATGCGATGTTGGGCTGGGCGCAGCACACTTATATGCATTGTTGGGCTGGACGCAGAGCACTTACATGCGATGTTGGGATGGGCGCAGCACACTTACATGCATTGTTGGGCTGGACGCAGAGCACTTACATGCGATGTTGGGCTGGGCGCAGCGCACTTACATGCATTGTTGGGCTGGGCGCAGAGCACTTACATGCGTTGTTGGGCTGGGCGCAGAGCACTTACATGCGTTGTTGGGCTGGACGCAGCGCACTTACATGCGTTGCTGGGCGCAGCACACTTACATGCGTTGTTGGGCTGGGCGCAGAGCACTTACATGCGTTGTTGGGCTGGGTGCAGCACACTTACATGCATTGTTGGGCTGGACGCAGAGCACTTACATGCGATGTTGGGCTGGGCGCAGCACACTTACATGCGTTGTTGGGCTGGGCGCAGCGCACTTACATGCGATGTTGGGATGGGCGCAGCACACTTACATGCATTGTTGGGCTGGACGCAGAGCACTTACATGCGATGTTGGGCTGGGCGCAGCGCACTTACATGCGTTGTTGGGCTGGGCGCAGAGCACTTACATGCGTTGTTGGGCTGGGCGCAGAGCACTTACATGCGTTGTTGGGCTGGACGCAGCGCACTTACATGCGTTGCTGGGCGCAGCACACTTACATGCGTTGTTGGGCTGGGCGCAGAGCACTTACATGCGTTGTTGGGCTGGGTGCAGCACACTTACATGCATTGTTGGGCTGGACGCAGAGCACTTACATGCGATGTTGGGCTGGGCGCAGCACACTTACATGCGTTGTTGGGCTGGGCGCAGAGCACTTACATGCGTTGTTGGGCTGGGCGCAGAGCACTTACATGCGTTGTTGGGCTGGGCGCAGAGCACTTACATGCGTTGTTGGGCTGGGCGCAGAGCACTTACATGCGTTGTTGGGCTGGGCGCAGCACACTTACATGCGTTGTTGGGCTGGGCGCAGCGCACTTACATGCGTTGTTGGGCTGGGCGCAGCACACTTACATGCGATGTTGGGCTGGGTGCGGAGCACTTACATGCGTTGTTGGGATGGGCGCGGAGCACTTACATGCGATGTTGGGCTGGGCGCGGAGCACTTACATGCGTTGTTGGGCTGGGCGCGGAGCACTTACATGCGTTGTTGGGCTGGGCGCAGCGCACTTACATGCGTTGTTGGGCTAGGCGCAGCGCACTTACATGCGTTGTTGGGATGGGCGCAGCGCACTTACATGCGTTGTTGGGCTGGGTGCAGTGCACTTACATGCGTTGTTGGGCAGGACGCAGAGCACTTACATGCGTTGTTGGGCTGGGCGCAGCACACTTACATGCGTTGTTGGGCTGGGCGCAGCACACTTACATGCGTTGTTGGGCTGGGCGCAGCGCACTTACATGCGATGTTGGGATGGGCGCAGCGCACTTACATGCGTTGTTGGGCTGGGCGCAGAGCACTTACATGCGTTGTTGGGCTGGGCGCAGCGCACTTACATGCGTTGTTGGGCTGGGCGCAGAGCACTTACATGTGTTGTTGGGATGGGCGCAGCGCACTTACATGCGATGTTGGGCTGGGCGCAGCGCACTTACATGCGATGTTGGGATGGGCGCAGCGCACTTACATGCGTTGTTGGGATGGGCGCAGCGCACTTACATGCGTTGTTGGGCTGGGCGCAGAGCACTTACATGTGTTGTTGGGCTGGGCGCAGCGCACTTACATGCGTTGTTGGGATGGGCGCAGCGCACTTACATGCGTTGTTGGGATGGGCGCAGCGCACTTACATGCGATGTTGGGCTGGGCGCAGCGCACTTACATGCGTTGTTGGGATGGGCGCAGCGCACTTACATGCGTTGTTGGGATGGGCGCAGCGCACTTACATGCGATGTTGGGCTGGGCGCAGAGCACTTAAATGCGTTGTTGGGATGGGCGCAGCGCACTTACATGCGTTGTTGGGATGGGCGCAGCGCACTTACATGCGTTGTTGGGCTGGGCGCAGAGCACTTACATGTGTTGTTGGGCTGGGCGCAGAGCACTTACATGCGATGTTGGGCTGGGCGCAGAGCACTTACATGCGTTGTTGGGCTGGGTGCAGCGCACTTACATGCGTTGTTGGGCTGGGCGCAGCACACTTACATGCGTTGTTGGGCTGGGTGCAGCGCACTTACATGCGTTGTTGGGCTGGGTGCAGCGCACTTACATGCGTTGTTGGGCTGGGCGCGGAGCACTTACATGTGTTGTTGGGATGGGCGCAGCGCACTTACATGTGTTGTTGGGCTGGGCGCAGCACACTTACATGCGTTGTTGGGCTGGGTGCAGCGCACTTACATGCGTTGTTGGGCTGGGCGCAGCGCACTTACATGCGTTGTTGGGCTGGGTGCAGCGCACTTACATGCGATGTTGGGCTGGGCGCAGCGCACTTACATGTGTTGTTGGGCTGGGCGCAGCGCACTTACATGCGTTGTTGGGCTGGGCGCAGCGCACTTACATGCGTTGTTGGGCTGGGTGCAGCGCACTTACATGTGTTGTTGGGCTGGGCGCAGCGCACTTACATGCGTTGTTGGGCTGGGCGCAGCGCACTTACATGCGATGTTGGGATGGACGCAGCACACTTACATGCGTTGTTGGGATGGGCGCAGCACACTTACATGCGTTGTTGGGCTGGACGCAGCGCACTTACATGCGTTGTTGGGCTGGGCGCAGCGCACTTACATGCGTTGTTGGGCTGGGCACAGCACACTTACATGCGTTGTTGGGCTGGGCGCAGCGCACTTACATGCGTTGTTGGGCTGGACGCAGCGCACTTACATGCGTTGTTGGGCTGGGCGCAGCGCACTTACATGCGTTGTTGGGCTTGGCGCAGCGCACTTACATGCGTTGTCGGGCTGGACGCAGCGCACTTACATGCGTTGTTGGGCTGGGCGCAGCGCACTTACATGCGTTGTTGGGCTGGACGTAGCGCACTTACATGCGTTGTTGGGCTGGGTGCAGCGCACTTACATGCGTTGTCGGGCAGGACGCAGAGCACTTACATGCGTTGTTGGGCTGGGCGCAGCGCACTTACATGCGTTGTTGGGCTGGGTGCAGCGCACTTACATGCGTTGTTGGGCTGGGTGCAGCGCACTTACATGCGTTGTCGGGCAGGACGCAGCGCACTTACATGCGTTGTTGGGCTGGGTGCAGCGCACTTACATGCGTTGTTGGGCTGGGTGCAGCGCACTTACATGCGTTGTTGGGCAGGACGCAGAGCACTTACATGCGTTGTTGGGCTGGGCGCAGCACACTTACATGCGTTGTTGGGCTGGGCGCAGCACACTAACATGCGTTGTTGGGCTGGGCGCAGCGCACTTACATGCGATGTTGGGATGGGCGCAGCGCACTTACATGCGTTGTTGGGCTGGGCGCAGCGCACTTATATGCATTGTTGGGCTGGGCGCAGCACACTTACATGCGTTGTTGGGCTGGACGCAGAGCACTTACATGCGATGTTGGGCTGGGCGCAGCACACTTATATGCATTGTTGGGCTGGACGCAGAGCACTTACATGCGATGTTGGGATGGGCGCAGCACACTTACATGCATTGTTGGGCTGGACGCAGAGCACTTACATGCGATGTTGGGCTGGGCGCAGCGCACTTACATGCGTTGTTGGGCTGGGCGCAGAGCACTTACATGCGTTGTTGGGCTGGGCGCAGAGCACTTACATGCGTTGTTGGGCTGGACGCAGCGCACTTACATGCGTTGCTGGGCGCAGCACACTTACATGCGTTGTTGGGCTGGGCGCAGAGCACTTACATGCGTTGTTGGGCTGGGTGCAGCACACTTACATGCATTGTTGGGCTGGACGCAGAGCACTTACATGCGATGTTGGGCTGGGCGCAGCACACTTACATGCGTTGTTGGGCTGGGCGCAGCGCACTTACATGCGATGTTGGGATGGGCGCAGCACACTTACATGCATTGTTGGGCTGGACGCAGAGCACTTACATGCGATGTTGGGCTGGGCGCAGCGCACTTACATGCGTTGTTGGGCTGGGCGCAGAGCACTTACATGCGTTGTTGGGCTGGGCGCAGAGCACTTACATGCGTTGTTGGGCTGGACGCAGCGCACTTACATGCGTTGCTGGGCGCAGCACACTTACATGCGTTGTTGGGCTGGGCGCAGAGCACTTACATGCGTTGTTGGGCTGGGTGCAGCACACTTACATGCATTGTTGGGCTGGACGCAGAGCACTTACATGCGATGTTGGGCTGGGCGCAGCACACTTACATGCGTTGTTGGGCAGGACGCAGAGCACTTACATGCGTTGTTGGGCTGGGCGCAGCACACTTACATGCGTTGTTGGGCTGGGCGCAGCACACTTACATGCGTTGTTGGGCTGGGCGCAGCACACTTACATGCGATGTTGGGATGGGCGCAGCGCACTTACATGCGTTGTTGGGCTGGGCGCAGAGCACTTACATGCGTTGTTGGGCTGGGCGCAGCGCACTTACATGCGTTGTTGGGCTGGGCGCAGAGCACTTACATGTGTTGTTGGGATGGGCGCAGCGCACTTACATGCGATGTTGGGCTGGGCGCAGCGCACTTACATGCGATGTTGGGATGGGCGCAGCGCACTTACATGCGTTGTTGGGATGGGCGCAGCGCACTTACATGCGTTGTTGGGCTGGGCGCAGCGCACTTACATGCGTTGTTGGGATGGGCGCAGCGCACTTACATGCGTTGTTGGGATGGGCGCAGCGCACTTACATGCGATGTTGGGCTGGGCGCAGCGCACTTACATGCGTTGTTGGGATGGGCGCAGCGCACTTACATGCGTTGTTGGGATGGGCGCAGCGCACTTACATGCGATGTTGGGCTGGGCGCAGAGCACTTACATGCGTTGTTGGGATGGGCGCAGCGCACTTACATGCGTTGTTGGGATGGGCGCAGCGCACTTACATGCGTTGTTGGGCTGGGCGCAGAGCACTTACATGTGTTGTTGGGCTGGGCGCAGAGCACTTACATGCGTTGTTGGGATGGGCGCAGCGCACTTACATGCGTTGTTGGGATGGGCGCAGCGCACTTACATGCGATGTTGGGCTGGGCGCAGCGCACTTACATGTGTTGTTGGGCAGGACGCAGCACACTTACATGTGTTGTTGGGCTGGGTGCAGCGCACTTACATGCGTTGTTGGGCTGGGCGCAGAGCACTTACATGCGTTGTTGGGATGGGCGCAGCACACTTACATGCGTTGTTGGGATGGGCGCAGCACACTTACATGCGTTGTTGGGCTGGGTGCAGCGCACTTACATGCGTTGTTGGGCTGGGTGCAGCGCACTTACATGCGTTGTTGGGCTGGGCGCGGAGCACTTACATGTGTTGTTGGGATGGGCGCAGCGCACTTACATGTGTTGTTGGGCTGGGCGCAGCACACTTACATGCGTTGTTGGGCTGGGTGCAGCGCACTTACATGCGTTGTTGGGCTGGGCGCAGCACACTTACATGCGTTGTTGGGCTGGGTGCAGCGCACTTACATGCGATGTTGGGCTGGGCGCAGCGCACTTACATGTGTTGTTGGGCTGGGCGCAGCGCACTTACATGCGTTGTTGGGCTGGGCGCAGCGCACTTACATGCGTTGTTGGGCTGGGTGCAGCGCACTTACATGTGTTGTTGGGCTGGGCGCAGCGCACTTACATGCGTTGTTGGGCTGGGCGCAGCGCACTTACATGCGATGTTGGGATGGGCGCAGCGCACTTACATGCGTTGTTGGGCTGGGCGCAGCGCACTTACATGCGTTGTTGGGCTGGGCGCAGCACACTTACATGCGTTGTTGGGCTGGGCGCAGCGCACTTGCATGTGTTGTTGGGCTGGGCGCAGCACACTTACATGCGTTGTTGGGCTGGGCGCAGCACACTTACATGCGTTGTTGGGCTGGGCGCAGCGCACTTACATGCGTTGTTGGGTTGGACGCAGCGCACTTACATGCGTTGTTGGGATGGGCGCAGCACACTTACATGTGTTGTTGGGATGGGCGCAGCGCACTTACATGCGATGTTGGGATGGGCGCAGCGCACTTACATGTGTTGTTGGGCTGGGCGCAGAGCACTTACATGTGTTGTTGGGATGGGCGCAGCGCACTTACATGCGTTGTTGGGATGGGCGCAGCGCACTTACATGCGTTGCTGGGCGCAGCGCACTTACATGTGTTGTTGGGATGGGCGCAGCGCACTTACATGCGTTCTTGGGATGGGCGCAGCGCACTTACATGCGATGTTGGGCTGGGCGCAGCGCACTTACATGTGTTGTTGGGCAGGACGCAGCACACTTACATGTGTTGTTGGGATGGGCGCAGCGCACTTACATGCGATGTTGGGATGGGCGCAGCGCACTTACATGCGTTGTTGGGCAGGACGCAGCACACTTACATGTGTTGTTGGGATGGGCGCAGCGCACTTACATGCGTTGTTGGGATGGGCGCAGCGCACTTACATGCGATGTTGGGCTGGGCGCAGCGCACTTACATGTGTTGTTGGGCAGGACGCAGAGCACTTACATGTGTTGTTGGGATGGGCGCAGCGCACTTACATGTGTTGTTGGGATGGGCGCAGCGCACTTACATGCGATGTTGGGATGGGCGCAGCGCACTTACATGCGATGTTGGGCTGGGCGCAGCGCACTTACATGTGTTGTTGGGATGGGCGCAGAGCACTTACATGCGTTGTTGGGATGGGCGCAGCGCACTTACATGCGATGTTGGGCTGGGCGCAGCGCACTTACATGTGTTGTTGGGCAGGACGCAGAGCACTTGCATGCGTTGTTGGGATGGGCGCAGCACACTTACATGCGTTGTTGGGCTGGGTGCAGCGCACTTACATGCGTTGTTGGGATGGGCGCAGCGCACTTACATGCGTTGTTGGGATGGGCGCAGCGCACTTGCACGCGTTGTTGGGCGCAGCGCACTTACATGCGATGTTGGGCTGGGCGCAGCGCACTTACATGCGTTGTTGGGCTGGGCGCAGAGCACTTACATGTGTTGTTGGGATGGGCGCAGCACACTTACATGCGTTGTTGGGCTGGGTGCAGCGCACTTACATGCGTTGTTGGGATGGGCGCAGCGCACTTACATGCGATGTTGGGCTGGGCGCAGCGCACTTACATGTGTTGTTGGGCTGGGCGCAGCGCACTTACATGCGTTGTTGGGCTGGGCGCAGCGCACTTACATGCGTTGTTGGGCTGGGTGCAGCGCACTTACATGCGTTGTTGGGATGGGCGCAGCGCACTTACATGCGTTGTTGGGATGGGCGCAGCGCACTTACATGTGTTGTTGGGCTGGGCGCAGCGCACTTACATGCGTTGTTGGGCTGGGCGCAGCGCACTTACATACGTTGTTGGGCTGGGCGCAGAGCACTTACATGCGATGTTGGGATGGGCGCAGCGCACTTACATGCGTTGTTGGGATGGGCGCAGCGCACTTACATGCGTTGTTGGGCTGGGCGCAGCACACTTACATGCGTTGTTGGGATGGGTGCAGAGCACTTACATGCGATGTTGGGATGGGCGCAGCGCACTTACATGCGTTGTTGGGCTGGGCGCAGCGCACTTACATGCGTTGTTGGGCTGGGCGCAGCACACTTACATGCGTTGTTGGGCTGGGCGCAGCGCACTTGCATGTGTTGTTGGGCTGGGCGCAGCACACTTACATGCGTTGTTGGGCTGGGCGCAGCACACTTACATGCGTTGTTGGGCTGGGCGCAGCGCACTTACATGCGTTGTTGGGTTGGACGCAGCGCACTTACATGCGTTGTTGGGATGGGCGCAGCACACTTACATGTGTTGTTGGGATGGGCGCAGCGCACTTACATGCGATGTTGGGATGGGCGCAGCGCACTTACATGCGTTGTTGGGATGGGCGCAGAGCACTTACATGTGTTGTTGGGCTGGGCGCAGCATACTTACATGTGTTGTTGGGATGGGCGCAGCGCACTTACATGCGTTGCTGGGCGCAGCGCACTTACATGTGTTGTTGGGATGGGCGCAGCGCACTTACATGTGTTGTTGGGCTGGGCGCAGAGCACTTACATGTGTTGTTGGGCTGGGCGCAGCACACTTACATGTGTTGTTGGGATGGGCGCAGCGCACTTACATGCGTTGTTGGGCTGGGCGCAGAGCACTTACATGCGTTGTTGGGCTGGGCGCAGCACACTTACATGTGTTGTTGGGATGGGCGCAGCACACTTACATGCGATGTTGGGCTGGGCGCAGCACACTTACATGCGATGTTGGGATGGGCGCAGAGCACTTACATGTGTTGTTGGGATGGGCGCAGCGCACTTACATGTGTTGTTGGGCTGGGCGCAGCGCACTTACATGCGTTGTTGGGATGGGCGCAGCGCACTTACATGTGTTGTTGGGCTGGGCGCAGCGCACTTACATGCGATGTTGGGATGGGCGCAGCACACTTACATGCGATGTTGGGATGGGCGCAGAGCACTTAAATGCGTTGTTGGGATGGGCGCAGCGCACTTACATGCGTTGTTGGGATGGGCGCAGCGCACTTACATGCGTTGTTGGGATGGGCGCAGCGCACTTACATGTGTTGTTGGGCTGGGCGCAGCACACTTACATGTGTTGTTGGGATGGGCGCAGCGCACTTACATGCGTTGTTGGGCTGGGCGCAGCACACTTACATGTGTTGTTGGGATGGGCGCAGCACACTTACATGCGTTGTTGGGCTGGGCGCAGCACACTTACATGCGATGTTGGGCTGGGCGCAGCACACTTACATGCGATGTTGGGATGGGCGCAGAGCACTTACATGTGTTGTTGGGCTGGGCGCAGCGCACTTACATGTGTTGTTGGGATGGGCGCAGAGCACTTACATGCGTTGTTGGGCTGGGCGCAGCACACTTACATGTGTTGTTGGGCTGGGCGCAGAGCACTTACATGTGTTGTTGGGCTGGGCGCAGCACACTTACATGCGTTGTTGGGCTGGGCGCAGCGCACTTACATGCGTTGTTGGGATGGGCGCAGAGCACTTACATGCGTTGTTGGGCTGGGCGCAGCACACTTACATGTGTTGTTGGGATGGGCGCAGAGCACTTACATGTGTTGTTGGGATGGGCGCAGAGCACTTACATGTGTTGTTGGGCTGGGCGCAGCGCACTTACATGTGTTGTTGGGATGGGCGCAGCACACTTACATGTGTTGTTGGGATGGGCGCAGAGCACTTACATGTGTTGTTGGGCTGGGCGCAGAGCACTTACATGTGTTGTTGGGATGGGCGCAGCACACTTACATGCGTTGTTGGGCTGGGCGCAGCACACTTACATGTGTTGTTGGGATGGGCGCAGAGCACTTACATGTGTTGTTGGGATGGGCGCAGAGCACTTACATGCGTTGTTGGGCTGGGCGCAGAGCACTTACATGCGATGTTGGGATGGGCGCAGCGCACTTACATGTGTTGTTGGGCTGGGCGCAGCACACTTACATGTGTTGTTGGGCTGGGCGCAGCACACTTACATGTGTTGTTGGGCTGGGCGCAGCACACTTACATGTGTTGTTGGGCTGGGCGCAGCACACTTACATGCGTTGTTGGGATGGGCGCAGAGCACTTACATGCGTTGTTGGGCTGGGCGCAGCACACTTACATGTGTTGTTGGGATGGGCGCAGCACACTTACATGCGTTGTTGGGCTGGGCGCAGCGCACTTACATGTGTTGTTGGGATGGGCGCAGAGCACTTACATGTGTTGTTGGGATGGGCGCAGAGCACTTACATGTGTTGTTGGGATGGGCGCAGAGCACTTACATGCGATGTTGGGATGGGCGCAGCGCACTTACATGTGTTGTTGGGCTGGGCGCAGCGCACTTACATGTGTTGTTGGGATGGGCGCAGAGCACTTACATGTGTTGTTGGGCTGGGCGCAGCACACTTACATGTGTTGTTGGGATGGGCGCAGAGCACTTACATGTGTTGTTGGGCTGGGCGCAGCACACTTACATGTGTTGTTGGGCTGGGCGCAGCACACTTACATGTGTTGTTGGGATGGGCGCAGAGCACTTACATGTGTTGTTGGGCTGGGCGCAGCGCACTTACATGTGTTGTTGGGATGGGCGCAGAGCACTTACATGTGTTGTTGGGCTGGGCGCAGCGCACTTACATGTGTTGTTGGGCTGGGCGCAGAGCACTTACATGTGTTGTTGGGATGGGCGCAGAGCACTTACATGTGTTGTTGGGCTGGGCGCAGCACACTTACATGTGTTGTTGGGATGGGCGCAGAGCACTTACATGTGTTGTTGGGCTGGGCGCAGAGCACTTACATGTGTTGTTGGGATGGGCGCAGCACACTTACATGCGTTGTTGGGATGGGCGCAGCGCACTTACATGTGTTGTTGGGATGGGCGCAGAGCACTTACATGTGTTGTTGGGCTGGGCGCAGCACACTTACATGTGTTGTTGGGATGGGCGCAGAGCACTTACATGCGTTGTTGGGCTGGGCGCAGCGCACTTACATGTGTTGTTGGGATGGGCGCAGCACACTTACATGTGTTGTTGGGATGGGCGCAGAGCACTTACATGTGTTGTTGGGCTGGGCGCAGCACACTTACATGTGTTGTTGGGATGGGCGCAGAGCACTTACATGCGTTGTTGGGCTGGGCGCAGCGCACTTACATGTGTTGTTGGGATGGGCGCAGCACACTTACATGTGTTGTTGGGATGGGCGCAGAACACTTACATGTGTTGTTGGGATGGGCGCAGCACACTTACATGTGTTGTTGGGCTGGGCGCAGCGCACTTACATGTGTTGTTGGGATGGGCGCAGCACACTTACATGTGTTGTTGGGATGGGCGCAGAGCACTTACATGTGTTGTTGGGATGGGCGCAGAGCACTTACATGCGTTGTTGGGATGGGCGCAGCACACTTACATGTGTTGTTGGGATGGGCGCAGAGCACTTACATGTGTTGTTGGGCTGGGCGCAGCACACTTACATGCGTTGTTGGGATGGGCGCAGCACACTTACATGTGTTGTTGGGATGGGCGCAGAGCACTTACATGCGTTGTTGGGATGGGCGCAGCACACTTACATGTGTTGTTGGGATGGGCGCAGAGCACTTACATGCGTTGTTGGGCTGGGCGCAGCACACTTACATGCGTTGTTGGGATGGGCGCAGCGCACTTACATGCGTTGTTGGGCTGGGCGCAGCGCACTTACATGCGTTGTTGGGCTGGGCGCAGCGCACTTACATGTGTTGTTGGGATGGGCGCAGAGCACTTACATGTGTTGTTGGGATGGGCGCAGAGCACTTACATGTGTTGTTGGGCTGGGCGCAGCGCACTTACATGCGTTGTTGGGATGGGCGCAGCACACTTACATGCGTTGTTGGGCTGGGCGCAGCGCACTTACATGTGTTGTTGGGATGGGCGCAGAGCACTTACATGTGTTGTTGGGATGGGCGCAGCGCACTTACATGTGTTGTTGGGATGGGCGCAGAGCACTTACATGCGTTGTTGGGATGGACGCAGCGCACTTACATGTGTTGTTGGGCTGGGCGCAGAGCACTTACATGTGTTGTTGGGATGGGCGCAGAGCACTTACATGTGTTGTTGGGATGGACGCAGCACACTTACATGTGTTGTTGGGATGGGCGCAGAGCACTTACATGTGTTGTTGGGCTGGGCGCAGAGCACTTACATGTGTTGTTGGGATGGGCGCAGAGCACTTACATGTGTTGTTGGGCTGGGCGCAGAGCACTTACATGTGTTGTTGGGCTGGGCGCAGAGCACTTACATGTGTTGTTGGGCTGGGCACAGCGCACTTACATGCGATGTTGGGCTGGGCGCAGCACACTTACATGTGTTGTTGGGATGGGCGCAGCGCACTTACATGTGTTGTTGGGATGGGCGCAGCGCACTTACATGTGTTGTTGGGATGGGCGCAGCGCACTTACATGCGATGTTGGGCTGGGCGCAGCACACTTACATGCGTTGTTGGGCTGGGCGCAGAGCACTTACATGTGTTGTTGGGCTGGGCACAGAGCACTTACATGTGTTGTTGGGCTGGGCGCAGCACACTTACATGTGTTGTTGGGCTGGGCGCAGCACACTTACATGCGATGTTGGGATGGGCGCAGAGCACTTACATGTGTTGTTGGGATGGGCGCAGAGCACTTACATGTGTTGTTGGGCTGGGCGCAGCGCACTTACATGCGATGTTGGGATGGGCGCAGAGCACTTACATGCGTTGTTGGGCTGGGCGCAGCACACTTACATGTGTTGTTGGGATGGGCGCAGAGCACTTACATGCGTTGTTGGGATGGGCGCAGTGCACTTACATGTGTTGTTGGGATGGGCGCAGAGCACTTACATGTGTTGTTGGGCTGGGCGCAGCACACTTACATGCGTTGTTGGGATGGGCGCAGAGCACTTACATGCGTTGTTGGGCTGGGCGCAGCGCACTTACATGTGTTGTTGGGATGGGCGCAGAGCACTTACATGCGTTGTTGGGCTGGGCGCAGCACACTTACATGTGTTGTTGGGATGGGAGCAGAGCACTTACATGTGTTGTTGGGATGGGCGCAGAGCACTTACATGTGTTGTTGGGATGGGCGCAGAGCACTTACATGCGTTATTGGGCTGGGCGCAGAGCACTTACATGCGTTGTTGGGCTGGGCGCAGAGCACTTACATGTGTTGTTGGGCTGGGCGCAGCGCACTTACATGTGTTGTTGGGATGGGCGCAGAGCACTTACATGTGTTGTTGGGCTGGGCGCAGCACACTTACATGTGTTGTTGGGCTGGGCGCAGCGCACTTACATGTGTTGTTGGGATGGGCGCAGAGCACTTACATGCGTTGTTGGGCTGGGCGCAGCGCACTTACATGCGTTATTGGGCTGGGCGCAGAGCACTTACATGCGTTGTTGGGCTGGGCGCAGAGCACTTACATGTGTTGTTGGGCTGGGCGCAGCGCACTTACATGTGTTGTTGGGATGGGCGCAGAGCACTTACATGTGTTGTTGGGCTGGGCGCAGCACACTTACATGTGTTGTTGGGCTGGGCGCAGCGCACTTACATGTGTTGTTGGGATGGGCGCAGAGCACTTACATGCGTTGTTGGGCTGGGCGCAGCGCACTTACATGTGTTGTTGGGATGGGCGCAGAGCACTTACATGTGTTGTTGGGATGGGCGCAGCACACTTACATGCGTTGTTGGGCTGGGCGCAGCGCACTTACATGTGTTGTTGGGATGGGCGCAGCACACTTACATGTGTTGTTGGGATGGGCGCAGAGCACTTACATGTGTTGTTGGGCTGGGCGCAGCACACTTACATGCGTTGTTGGGCTGGGCGCAGAGCACTTACATGTGTTGTTGGGCTGGGCGCAGAGCACTTACATGTGTTGTTGGGATGGGCGCAGCACACTTACATGTGTTGTTGGGATGGGCGCAGAGCACTTACATGTGTTGTTGGGATGGGCGCAGCACACTTACATGCGTTGTTGGGCTGGGCGCAGAGCACTTACATGTGTTGTTGGGCTGGGCGCAGCACACTTACATGTGTTGTTGGGATGGGCGCAGAGCACTTACATGTGTTGTTGGGATGGGCGCAGAGCACTTACATGTGTTGTTGGGCTGGGCGCAGCGCACTTACATGTGTTGTTGGGATGGGCGCAGCACACTTACATGTGTTGTTGGGATGGGCGCAGAGCACTTACATGTGTTGTTGGGATGGGCGCAGCACACTTACATGTGTTGTTGGGATGGGCGCAGCACACTTACATGTGTTGTTGGGATGGGCGCAGAGCACTTACATGCGTTGTTGGGATGGGCGCAGCACACTTACATGTGTTGTTGGGATGGGCGCAGCACACTTACATGTGTTGTTGGGATGGGCGCAGAGCACTTACATGCGTTGTTGGGATGGGCGCAGAGCACTTACATGTGTTGTTGGGATGGGCGCAGAGCACTTACATGTGTTGTTGGGCTGGGCGCAGCGCACTTACATGTGTTGTTGGGATGGGCGCAGCACACTTACATGTGTTGTTGGGATGGGCGCAGAGCACTTACATGTGTTGTTGGGCTGGGCGCAGCACACTTACATGTGTTGTTGGGATGGGCGCAGAGCACTTACATGTGTTGTTGGGCTGGGCGCAGCGCACTTACATGTGTTGTTGGGATGGGCGCAGCACACTTACATGTGTTGTTGGGATGGGCGCAGAGCACTTACATGTGTTGTTGGGCTGGGCGCAGCGCACTTACATGCGTTGTTGGGATGGGCGCAGCACACTTACATGCGTTGTTGGGATGGGCGCAGCACACTTACATGCGATGTTGGGATGGGCGCAGAGCACTTACATGTGTTGTTGGGATGGGCGCAGCACACTTACATGCGTTGTTGGGCTGGGCGCAGCGCACTTACATGCGTTGTTGGGATGGGCGCAGAGCACTTACATGTGTTGTTGGGCTGGGCGCAGCGCACTTACATGCGTTGTTGGGCTGGGCGCAGCACACTTACATGTGTTGTTGGGATGGGCGCAGAGCACTTACATGCGTTGTTGGGATGGGCGCAGCACACTTACATGCGTTGTTGGGATGGGCGCAGCACACTTACATGCGATGTTGGGATGGGCGCAGAGCACTTACATGTGTTGTTGGGATGGGCGCAGCACACTTACATGCGATGTTGGGCTGGGCGCAGCGCACTTACATGTGTTGTTGGGATGGGCGCAGCGCACTTACATGCGTTGTTGGGCTGGGCGCAGCGCACTTACATGCGTTGTTGGGATGGGCGCAGCGCACTTACATGCGTTGTTGGGCTGGGCGCAGCGCACTTACATGTGTTGTTGGGATGGGCGCAGCACACTTACATGTGTTGTTGGGATGGGCGCAGCACACTTACATGCGTTGTTGGGATGGGCGCAGCGCACTTACATGCGTTGTTGGGCTGGGCGCAGCGCACTTACATGTGTTGTTGGGATGGGCGCAGCACACTTACATGTGTTGTTGGGATGGGCGCAGCACACTTACATGCGTTGTTGGGATGGGCGCAGCGCACTTACATGCGTTGTTGGGATGGGCGCAGCGCACTTACATGCGTTGTTGGGATGGGCGCAGCGCACTTACATGCGTTGTTGGGATGGGCGCAGAGCACTTACATGTGTTGTTGGGCTGGGCGCAGCACACTTACATGCGATGTTGGGATGGGCGCAGCGCACTTACATGCGTTGTTGGGATGGCCGCAGCGCACTTACATGCGTTGTTGGGATGGGCGCAGAGCACTTACATGTGTTGTTGGGCTGGGCGCAGCGCACTTACATGCGATGTTGGGATGGGCGCAGCGCACTTACATGCGTTGTTGGGCTGGGCGCAGCACACTTACATGCGTTGTTGGGATGGGCGCAGCGCACTTACATGCGTTGTTGGGATGGGCGCAGCGCACTTACATGCGTTGTTGGGATGGGCGCAGAGCACTTACATGCGTTGTTGGGCTGGGCGCAGCGCACTTACATGTGTTGTTGGGATGGGCGCAGCACACTTACATGCGTTGTTGGGCTGGGCGCAGAGCACTTACATGTGTTGTTGGGATGGGCGCAGCACACTTACATGCGTTGTTGGGCTGGGCGCAGAGCACTTACATGTGTTGTTGGGATGGGCGCAGCGCACTTACATGTGTTGTTGGGATGGGCGCAGCGCACTTACATGTGTTGTTGGGCTGGGCGCAGCACACTTACATGCGATGTTGGGCTGGGCGCAGCACACTTACATGCGATGTTGGGCTGGGCGCAGAGCACTTACATGTGTTGTTGGGATGGGCGCAGCGCACTTACATGTGTTGTTGGGCTGGGCGCAGCACACTTACATGCGATGTTGGGCTGGGCGCAGCACACTTACATGTGTTGTTGGGCTGGGCGCAGAGCACTTACATGTGTTGTTGGGCTGGGCGCAGAGCACTTACATGTGTTGTTGGGATGGGCGCAGCGCACTTACATGCGTTGTTGGGATGGGCGCAGAGCACTTACATGCGATGTTGGGCTGGGCGCAGCACACTTACATGCGTTGTTGGGCTGGGCGCAGCGCACTTACATGTGTTGTTGGGATGGGCGCAGCACACTTACATGCGTTGTTGGGATGGGCGCAGCACACTTACATGCGTTGTTGGGATGGGCGCAGCACACTTACATGCGTTGTTGGGATGGGCGCAGCGCACTTACATGCGTTGTTGGGCTGGGCGCAGCGCACTTACATGCGATGTTGGGATGGGCGCAGCGCACTTACATGCGTTGTTGGGCTGGGCGCAGCGCACTTACATGTGTTGTTGGGCTGGGCGCAGCACACTTACATGCGTTGTTGGGCTGGGCGCAGCACACTTACATGTGTTGTTGGGATGGGCGCAGCACACTTACATGCGTTGTTGGGATGGGCGCAGCGCACTTACATGCGTTGTTGGGATGGGCGCAGCGCACTTACATGCGATGTTGGGATGGGCGCAGCGCACTTACATGCGTTGTTGGGCTGGGCGCAGCGCACTTACATGTGTTGTTGGGCTGGGCGCAGCACACTTACATGCGTTGTTGGGCTGGGCGCAGCGCACTTACATGCGTTGTTGGGATGGGCGCAGCGCACTTACATGCGTTGTTGGGATGGGCGCAGCGCACTTACATGTGTTGTTGGGCTGGGCGCAGCACACTTACATGCGTTGTTGGGATGGGCGCAGCGCACTTACATGCGTTGTTGGGATGGGCGCAGCGCACTTACATGCGTTGTTGGGATGGGCGCAGCGCACTTACATGCGTTGTTGGGATGGGCGCAGCGCACTTACATGCGATGTTGGGATGGGCGCAGCGCACTTACATGCGTTGTTGGGATGGGCGCAGCGCACTTACATGCGTTGTTGGGATGGGCGCAGCGCACTTACATGCGTTGTTGGGATGGGCGCAGAGCACTTACATGTGTTGTTGGGCTGGGCGCAGCGCACTTACATGCGTTGTTGGGATGGGCGCAGCGCACTTACATGTGTTGTTGGGATGGGCGCAGCACACTTACATGTGTTGTTGGGATGGGCGCAGAGCACTTACATGTGTTGTTGGGCTGGGCGCAGCACACTTACATGTGTTGTTGGGCTGGGCGCAGCACACTTACATGTGTTGTTGGGATGGGCGCAGAGCACTTACATGTGTTGTTGGGCTGGGCGCAGAGCACTTACATGTGTTGTTGGGATGGGCGCAGCACACTTACATGCGTTGTTGGGATGGGCGCAGCGCACTTACATGCGTTGTTGGGATGGGCGCAGCGCACTTACATGTGTTGTTGGGCTGGGCGCAGCGCACTTACATGTGTTGTTGGGATGGGCGCAGCGCACTTACATGTGTTGTTGGGATGGGCGCAGCACACTTACATGCGTTGTTGGGCTGGGCGCAGAGCACTTACATGTGTTGTTGGGATGGGCGCAGCGCACTTACATGCGTTGTTGGGCTGGGCGCAGCGCACTTACATGTGTTGTTGGGATGGGCGCAGCGCACTTACATGTGTTGTTGGGATGGGCGCAGCACACTTACATGTGTTGTTGGGATGGGCGCAGCACACTTACATGTGTTGTTGGGATGGGCGCAGAGCACTTACATGTGTTGTTGGGCTGGGCGCAGCACACTTACATGTGTTGTTGGGATGGGCGCAGAGCACTTACATGCGTTGTTGGGATGGGCGCAGCACACTTACATGCGTTGTTGGGATGGGCGCAGCACACTTACATGCGATGTTGGGATGGGCGCAGAGCACTTACATGTGTTGTTGGGATGGGCGCAGCACACTTACATGCGTTGTTGGGATGGGCGCAGAGCACTTACATGTGTTGTTGGGCTGGGCGCAGCACACTTACATGTGTTGTTGGGATGGGCGCAGAGCACTTACATGCGTTGTTGGGATGGGCGCAGCACACTTACATGCGTTGTTGGGATGGGCGCAGCACACTTACATGCGATGTTGGGATGGGCGCAGAGCACTTACATGCGATGTTGGGCTGGGCGCAGCACACTTACATGTGTTGTTGGGCTGGGCGCAGAGCACTTACATGCGTTGTTGGGATGGGCGCAGAGCACTTACATGTGTTGTTGGGCTGGGCGCAGCACACTTACATGCGTTGTTGGGCTGGGCGCAGCGCACTTACATGTGTTGTTGGGATGGGCGCAGCACACTTACATGCGTTGTTGGGATGGGCGCAGCGCACTTACATGCGTTGTTGGGCTGGGCGCAGAGCACTTACATGCGTTGTTGGGATGGGCGCAGCGCACTTACATGCGATGTTGGGATGGGCGCAGCGCACTTACATGCGTTGTTGGGCTGGGCGCAGCGCACTTACATGCGTTGTTGGGCTGGGCGCAGCACACTTACATGCGTTGTTGGGCTGGGCGCAGCGCACTTACATGCGTTGTTGGGCTGGGCGCAGCACACTTACATGTGTTGTTGGGCTGGGCGCAGAGCACTTACATGCGTTGTTGGGATGGGCGCAGAGCACTTACATGTGTTGTTGGGCTGGGCGCAGCACACTTACATGCGTTGTTGGGCTGGGCGCAGCGCACTTACATGTGTTGTTGGGATGGGCGCAGCACACTTACATGCGTTGTTGGGATGGGCGCAGCACACTTACATGCGTTGTTGGGATGGGCGCAGCGCACTTACATGCGTTGTTGGGCTGGGCGCAGAGCACTTACATGCGTTGTTGGGATGGGCGCAGCGCACTTACATGCGATGTTGGGATGGGCGCAGCGCACTTACATGCGTTGTTGGGCTGGGCGCAGCGCACTTACATGCGTTGTTGGGCTGGGCGCAGCACACTTACATGCGTTGTTGGGCTGGGCGCAGCGCACTTACATGCGTTGTTGGGCTGGGCGCAGCGCACTTACATGCGTTGTTGGGCTGGGCGCAGCACACTTACATGCGTTGTTGGGCTGGGCGCAGCACACTTACATGTGTTGTTGGGATGGGCGCAGCACACTTACATGGGTTGTTGGGATGGGCGCAGCGCACTTACATGCGTTGTTGGGATGGGCGCAGCGCACTTACATGCGATGTTGGGATGGGCGCAGCGCACTTACATGCGATGTTGGGATGGGCGCAGCGCACTTACATGCGTTGTTGGGCTGGGCGCAGCACACTTACATGCGTTGTTGGGCTGGGCGCAGCGCACTTACATGCGTTGTTGGGATGGGCGCAGCACACTTACATGCGTTGTTGGGATGGGCGCAGCGCACTTACATGCGTTGTTGGGATGGGCGCAGCGCACTTACATGCGATGTTGGGATGGGCGCAGCGCACTTACATGCGTTGTTGGGCTGGGCGCAGCGCACTTACATGCGTTGTTGGGATGGGCGCAGCGCACTTACATGTGTTGTTGGGCTGGGCGCAGCACACTTACATGCGATGTTGGGCTGGGCGCAGCGCACTTACATGTGTTGTTGGGATGGGCGCAGCGCACTTACATGCGTTGTTGGGATGGGCGCAGCGCACTTACATGCGTTGTTGGGATGGGCGCAGAGCACTTACATGTGTTGTTGGGCTGGGCGCAGCGCACTTACATGTGTTGTTGGGATGGGCGCAGCGCACTTACATGCGTTGTTGGGATGGGCGCAGCGCACTTACATGTGTTGTTGGGATGGGCGCAGAGCACTTACATGTGTTGTTGGGATGGGCGCAGAGCACTTACATGTGTTGTTGGGCTGGGCGCAGCGCACTTACATGTGTTGTTGGGATGGGCGCAGAGCACTTACATGCGATGTTGGGCTGGGCGCAGCGCACTTACATGCGTTGTTGGGCTGGGCGCAGCACACTTACATGTGTTGTTGGGATGGGCGCAGAGCACTTACATGCGTTGTTGGGCTGGGCGCAGCACACTTACATGCGTTGTTGGGCTGGGCACAGCGCACTTACATGCGATGTTGGGCTGGGCGCAGAGCACTTACATGTGTTGTTGGGCTGGGCGCAGCACACTTACATGTGTTGTTGGGATGGGCGCAGAGCACTTACATGCGTTGTTGGGCTGGGCGCAGCACACTTACATGCGTTGTTGGGCTGGGCACAGCGCACTTACATGCGATGTTGGGCTGGGCGCAGAGCACTTACATGCGTTGTTGGGCTGGGCACAGCGCACTTACATGTGTTGTTGGGCTGGGCGCAGCACACTTACATGCGTTGTTGGGATGGGCGCAGAGCACTTACATGCGTTGTTGGGCTGGGCGCAGCGCACTTACATGTGTTGTTGGGATGGGCGCAGTGCACTTACATGCGTTGTTGGGATGGGCGCAGCGCACTTACATGTGTTGTTGGGATGGGCGCAGAGCACTTACATGCGTTGTTGGGATGGGCGCAGAGCACTTACATGTGTTGTTGGGATGGGCGCAGAGCACTTACATGTGTTGTTGGGCTGGGCGCAGCACACTTACATGTGTTGTTGGGCTGGGCGCAGAGCACTTACATGTGTTGTTGGGCTGGGCGCAGCACACTTACATGTGTTGTTGGGCTGGGCGCAGAGCACTTACATGCGTTGTTGGGCTGGGCGCAGCGCACTTACATGTGTTGTTGGGATGGGCGCAGCGCACTTACATGTGTTGTTGGGATGGGCGCAGCGCACTTACATGCGATGTTGGGCTGGGCGCAGCGCACTTACATGCGTTGTTGGGATGGGCGCAGAGCACTTACATGTGTTGTTGGGATGGGCGCAGAGCACTTACATGTGTTGTTGGGCTGGGCGCAGAGCACTTACATGTGTTGTTGGGCTGGGCGCAGCGCACTTACATGTGTTGTTGGGCTGGGCGCAGCGCACTTACATGTGTTGTTGGGCTGGGCGCAGCGCACTTACATGTGTTGTTGGGATGGGCGCAGCACACTTACATGTGTTGTTGGGCTGGGCGCAGCACACTTACATGTGTTGTTGGGATGGGCGCAGAGCACTTACATGTGTTGTTGGGCTGGGCGCAGCACACTTACATGTGTTGTTGGGCTGGGCGCAGAGCACTTACATGCGTTGTTGGGCTGGGCGCAGCACACTTACATGCGTTGTTGGGATGGGCGCAGAGCACTTACATGCGATGTTGGGATGGGCGCAGCGCACTTACATGTGTTGTTGGGCTGGGCGCAGCACACTTACATGTGTTGTTGGGATGGGCGCAGCGCACTTACATGCGTTGTTGGGCTGGGCGCAGCGCACTTACATGTGTTGTTGGGATGGGCGCAGCACACTTACATGTGTTGTTGGGATGGGCGCAGAGCACTTACATGCGTTGTTGGGATGGGCGCAGCGCACTTACATGCGTTGTTGGGATGGGCGCAGCGCACTTACATGCGTTGTTGGGATGGGCGCAGAGCACTTACATGTGTTGTTGGGATGGGCGCAGCGCACTTACATGCGTTGTTGGGATGGGCGCAGCGCACTTACATGCGTTGTTGGGATGGGCGCAGAGCACTTACATGTGTTGTTGGGATGGGCGCAGCACACTTACATGCGTTGTTGGGATGGGCGCAGCGCACTTACATGCGTTGTTGGGATGGGCGCAGCGCACTTACATGCGTTGTTGGGATGGGCGCAGCGCACTTACATGCGTTGTTGGGATGGGCGCAGAGCACTTACATGTGTTGTTGGGCTGGGCGCAGCACACTTACATGCGATGTTGGGATGGGCGCAGCGCACTTACATGCGTTGTTGGGATGGCCGCAGCGCACTTACATGCGTTGTTGGGATGGGCGCAGAGCACTTACATGTGTTGTTGGGCTGGGCGCAGCGCACTTACATGCGATGTTGGGATGGGCGCAGCGCACTTACATGCGTTGTTGGGCTGGGCGCAGCACACTTACATGCGTTGTTGGGATGGGCGCAGCGCACTTACATGCGTTGTTGGGATGGGCGCAGCGCACTTACATGCGTTGTTGGGATGGGCGCAGAGCACTTACATGTGTTGTTGGGCTGGGCGCAGCACACTTACATGCGATGTTGGGATGGGCGCAGCACACTTACATGTGTTGTTGGGCTGGGCGCAGCGCACTTACATGTGTTGTTGGGCTGGGCGCAGAGCACTTACATGCGTTGTTGGGCTGGGCGCAGAGCACTTACATGCGATGTTGGGATGGGCGCAGCGCACTTACATGTGTTGTTGGGATGGGCGCAGCGCACTTACATGTGTTGTTGGGCTGGGCGCAGCACACTTACATGCGATGTTGGGCTGGGCGCAGCACACTTACATGCGATGTTGGGCTGGGCACAGCACACTTACATGTGTTGTTGGGCTGGGCGCAGAGCACTTACATGCGTTGTTGGGATGGGCGCAGAGCACTTACATGTGTTGTTGGGCTGGGCGCAGCACACTTACATGCGTTGTTGGGCTGGGCGCAGTGCACTTACATGTGTTGTTGGGATGGGCGCAGCACACTTACATGCGTTGTTGGGATGGGCGCAGCACACTTACATGCGTTGTTGGGATGGGCGCAGCGCACTTACATGCGTTGTTGGGCTGGGCGCAGCGCACTTACATGCGATGTTGGGATGGGCGCAGCGCACTTACATGCGTTGTTGGGCTGGGCGCAGCGCACTTACATGCGTTGTTGGGCTGGGCGCAGCACACTTACATGCGTTGTTGGGCTGGGCGCAGCACACTTACATGTGTTGTTGGGATGGGCGCAGCACACTTACATGCGTTGTTGGGATGGGCGCAGCGCACTTACATGCGTTGTTGGGATGGGCGCAGCGCACTTACATGCGATGTTGGGATGGGCGCAGCGCACTTACATGCGTTGTTGGGCTGGGCGCAGCGCACTTACATGTGTTGTTGGGCTGGGCGCAGCACACTTACATGCGTTGTTGGGCTGGGCGCAGCGCACTTACATGCGTTGTTGGGATGGGCGCAGCACACTTACATGCGTTGTTGGGATGGGCGCAGCGCACTTACATGCGTTGTTGGGATGGGCGCAGCGCACTTACATGCGATGTTGGGATGGGCGCAGCGCACTTACATGCGTTGTTGGGCTGGGCGCAGCGCACTTACATGCGTTGTTGGGATGGGCGCAGCGCACTTACATGCGTTGTTGGGCTGGGCGCAGCGCACTTACATGCGTTGTTGGGCTGGGCGCAGCGCACTTACATGTGTTGTTGGGATGGGCGCAGCGCACTTACATGCGTTGTTGGGATGGGCGCAGAGCACTTACATGTGTTGTTGGGCTGGGCGCAGAGCACTTACATGCGTTGTTGGGCTGGGCGCAGCGCACTTACATGTGTTGTTGGGATGGGCGCAGCGCACTTACATGTGTTGTTGGGATGGGCGCAGAGCACTTACATGTGTTGTTGGGCTGGGCGCAGAGCACTTACATGCGTTGTTGGGCTGGGCGCAGCGCACTTACATGTGTTGTTGGGATGGGCGCAGCGCACTTACATGTGTTGTTGGGATGGGCGCAGAGCACTTACATGTGTTGTTGGGATGGGCGCAGAGCACTTACATGCGATGTTGGGCTGGGCGCAGAGCACTTACATGTGTTGTTGGGCTGGGCGCAGCACACTTACATGTGTTGTTGGGATGGGCGCAGAGCACTTACATGCGTTGTTGGGATGGGCGCAGCACACTTACATGCGTTGTTGGGATGGGCGCAGCACACTTACATGCGATGTTGGGATGGGCGCAGAGCACTTACATGTGTTGTTGGGATGGGCGCAGCACACTTACATGCGTTGTTGGGATGGGCGCAGAGCACTTACATGTGTTGTTGGGCTGGGCGCAGCACACTTACATGTGTTGTTGGGATGGGCGCAGAGCACTTACATGCGTTGTTGGGATGGGCGCAGCACACTTACATGCGTTGTTGGGATGGGCGCAGCACACTTACATGCGATGTTGGGATGGGCGCAGAGCACTTACATGCGATGTTGGGCTGGGCGCAGCACACTTACATGTGTTGTTGGGCTGGGCGCAGAGCACTTACATGCGTTGTTGGGATGGGCGCAGAGCACTTACATGTGTTGTTGGGCTGGGCGCAGCACACTTACATGCGTTGTTGGGCTGGGCGCAGCGCACTTACATGTGTTGTTGGGATGGGCGCAGCACACTTACATGCGTTGTTGGGATGGGCGCAGCGCACTTACATGCGTTGTTGGGCTGGGCGCAGAGCACTTACATGCGTTGTTGGGATGGGCGCAGCGCACTTACATGCGATGTTGGGATGGGCGCAGCGCACTTACATGCGTTGTTGGGCTGGGCGCAGCGCACTTACATGCGTTGTTGGGCTGGGCGCAGCACACTTACATGCGTTGTTGGGCTGGGCGCAGCGCACTTACATGCGTTGTTGGGCTGGGCGCAGCACACTTACATGTGTTGTTGGGCTGGGCGCAGAGCACTTACATGCGTTGTTGGGATGGGCGCAGAGCACTTACATGTGTTGTTGGGCTGGGCGCAGCACACTTACATGCGTTGTTGGGCTGGGCGCAGCGCACTTACATGTGTTGTTGGGATGGGCGCAGCACACTTACATGCGTTGTTGGGATGGGCGCAGCACACTTACATGCGTTGTTGGGATGGGCGCAGCGCACTTACATGCGTTGTTGGGCTGGGCGCAGAGCACTTACATGCGTTGTTGGGATGGGCGCAGCGCACTTACATGCGATGTTGGGATGGGCGCAGCGCACTTACATGCGTTGTTGGGCTGGGCGCAGCGCACTTACATGCGTTGTTGGGCTGGGCGCAGCACACTTACATGCGTTGTTGGGCTGGGCGCAGCGCACTTACATGCGTTGTTGGGCTGGGCGCAGCGCACTTACATGCGTTGTTGGGCTGGGCGCAGCACACTTACATGTGTTGTTGGGATGGGCGCAGCACACTTACATGGGTTGTTGGGATGGGCGCAGCGCACTTACATGCGTTGTTGGGATGGGCGCAGCGCACTTACATGCGATGTTGGGATGGGCGCAGAGCACTTACATGCGTTGTTGGGATGGGCGCAGCGCACTTACATGCGATGTTGGGATGGGCGCAGCGCACTTACATGCGTTGTTGGGCTGGGCGCAGCACACTTACATGCGTTGTTGGGCTGGGCGCAGCGCACTTACATGCGTTGTTGGGATGGGCGCAGCACACTTACATGCGTTGTTGGGATGGGCGCAGCGCACTTACATGCGTTGTTGGGATGGGCGCAGCGCACTTACATGCGATGTTGGGATGGGCGCAGCGCACTTACATGCGTTGTTGGGCTGGGCGCAGCGCACTTACATGCGTTGTTGGGATGGGCGCAGCGCACTTACATGTGTTGTTGGGCTGGGCGCAGCGCACTTACATGCGTTGTTGGGCTGGGCGCAGCGCACTTACATGTGTTGTTGGGATGGGCGCAGCGCACTTACATGCGTTGTTGGGCTGGGCGCAGCGCACTTACATGCATTGTTGGGCTGGGCGCAGCGCACTTACATGCGTTGTTGGGATGGGCGCAGCGCACTTACATGCGTTGTTGGGATGGGCGCAGCGCACTTACATGCGTTGTTGGGATGGGCGCAGCGCACTTACATGCGTTGTTGGGCTGGGCGCAGCGCACTTACATGTGTTGTTGGGATGGGCGCAGCGCACTTACATGCGTTGTTGGGCTGGGCGCAGCGCACTTACATGCATTGTTGGGCTGGGCGCAGCGCACTTACATGCGTTGTTGGGATGGGCGCAGCGCACTTACATGCGTTGTTGGGATGGGCGCAGCGCACTTACATGCGTTGCTGGGCGCAGCGCACTTACATGTGTTGTTGGGATGGGCGCAGCGCACTTACATGTGTTGTTGGGCTGGGCGCAGCGCACTTACATGTGTTGTTGGGATGGGCGCAGCGCACTTACATGCGTTGTTGGGATGGGCGCAGCGCACTTACATGCGATGTTGGGATGGGCGCAGAGCACTTACATGTGTTGTTGGGATGGGCGCAGAGCACTTACATGTGTTGTTGGGCTGGGCGCAGCGCACTTACATGTGTTGTTGGGATGGGCGCAGCGCACTTACATGCGTTGTTGGGATGGGCGCAGCGCACTTACATGCGATGTTGGGATGGGCGCAGAGCACTTACATGCGTTGTTGGGATGGGCGCAGCGCACTTACATGCGATGTTGGGATGGGCGCAGAGCACTTACATGTGTTGTTGGGATGGGCGCAGAGCACTTACATGTGTTGTTGGGCTGGGCGCAGCGCACTTACATGTGTTGTTGGGATGGGCGCAGCGCACTTACATGCGTTGTTGGGATGGGCGCAGCGCACTTACATGCGATGTTGGGATGGGCGCAGCGCACTTACATGCGATGTTGGGATGGGCGCAGCGCACTTACATGCGTTGTTGGGATGGGCGCAGCGCACTTACATGCGTTGTTGGGATGGGCGCAGCGCACTTACATGCGATGTTGGGCTGGGCGCAGCGCACTTACATGTGTTGTTGGGCTGGGCGCAGCACACTTACATGTGTTGTTGGGCTGGGCGCAGAGCACTTACATGCGTTGTTGGGCTGGGCGCAGCGCACTTACATGTGTTGTTGGGATGGGCGCAGCGCACTTACATGCGTTGTTGGGATGGGCGCAGCGCACTTACATGTGTTGTTGGGCTGGGCGCAGCGCACTTACATGCGATGTTGGGATGGGCGCAGAGCACTTACATGTGTTGTTGGGCTGGGCACAGCACACTTACATGCGTTGTTGGGATGGGCGCAGCGCACTTACATGTGTTGTTGGGATGGGCGCAGCGCACTTACATGCGATGTTGGGATGGGCGCAGAGCACTTACATGTGTTGTTGGGCTGGGCACAGCACACTTACATGCGTTGTTGGGATGGGCGCAGCGCACTTACATGTGTTGTTGGGATGGGCGCAGAGCACTTACATGTGTTGTTGGGATGGGCGCAGCACACTTACATGTGTTGTTGGGCTGGGCGCAGAGCACTTACATGCGTTGTTGGGCTGGGCGCAGCGCACTTACATGTGTTGTTGGGATGGGCGCAGCGCACTTACATGCGTTGTTGGGATGGGCGCAGCGCACTTACATGTGTTGTTGGGCTGGGCGCAGCGCACTTACATGCGTTGTTGGGCTGGGCGCAGCGCACTTACATGTGTTGTTGGGCTGGGCGCAGCGCACTTACATGTGTTGTTGGGATGGGCGCAGAGCACTTACATGTGTTGTTGGGCTGGGCGCAGCACACTTACATGCGTTGTTGGGCTGGGCGCAGCGCACTTACATGCGTTGTTGGGCTGGGCGCAGCGCACTTACATGTGTTGTTGGGATGGGCGCAGAGCACTTACATGTGTTGTTGGGCTGGGCGCAGCACACTTACATGCGTTGTTGGGCTGGGCGCAGCGCACTTACATGCGTTGTTGGGCTGGGCGCAGCGCACTTACATGTGTTGTTGGGATGGGCGCAGAGCACTTACATGCGTTGTTGGGATGGGCGCAGCACACTTACATGCGTTGTTGGGATGGGCGCAGCACACTTACATGCGATGTTGGGATGGGCGCAGAGCACTTACATGTGTTGTTGGGATGGGCGCAGCACACTTACATGCGTTGTTGGGATGGGCGCAGCACACTTACATGTGTTGTTGGGCTGGGCGCAGCACACTTACATGTGTTGTTGGGATGGGCGCAGAGCACTTACATGCGTTGTTGGGATGGGCGCAGCACACTTACATGCGTTGTTGGGATGGGCGCAGCACACTTACATGCGATGTTGGGATGGGCGCAGAGCACTTACATGCGTTGTTGGGATGGGCGCAGCACACTTACATGCGATGTTGGGCTGGGCGCAGCGCACTTACATGTGTTGTTGGGATGGGCGCAGCGCACTTACATGCGTTGTTGGGCTGGGCGCAGAGCACTTACATGCGTTGTTGGGCTGGGCGCAGAGCACTTACATGCGTTGTTGGGCTGGGCGCAGCGCACTTACATGTGTTGTTGGGATGGGCGCAGCGCACTTACATGTGTTGTTGGGATGGGCGCAGCGCACTTACATGCGTTGTTGGGATGGGCGCAGCGCACTTACATGCGTTGTTGGGATGGGCGCAGCGCACTTACATGCGTTGTTGGGATGGGCGCAGCGCACTTACATGTGTTGTTGGGCTGGGCGCAGAGCACTTACATGCGTTGTTGGGATGGGCGCAGAGCACTTACATGCGTTGTTGGGATGGGCGCAGCGCACTTGCACGCGTTGTTGGGCGCAGCGCACTTACATGCGATGTTGGGATGGGCGCAGCGCACTTACATGCGTTGTTGGGCTGGGCGCAGCACACTTACATGTGTTGTTGGGATGGGCGCAGCGCACTTACATGCGTTGTTGGGATGGGCGCAGAGCACTTACATGTGTTGTTGGGCTGGGCGCAGCACACTTACATGCGATGTTGGGCTGGGCACAGAGCACTTACATGCGTTGTTGGGCTGGGCGCAGCGCACTTACATGCGTTGTTGGGATGGGCGCAGCGCACTTACATGCGTTGTTGGGATGGGCGCAGCGCACTTACATGCGATGTTGGGATGGGCGCAGCGCACTTACATGCGTTGTTGGGCTGGGCGCAGCACACTTACATGTGTTGTTGGGATGGGCGCAGCGCACTTACATGCGTTGTTGGGATGGGCGCAGCGCACTTACATGCGTTGTTGGGATGGGCGCAGCACACTTACATGCGTTGTTGGGATGGGCGCAACACACTTACATGCGATGTTGGGATGGGCGCAGCGCACTTACATGTGTTGTTGGGCTGGGCGCAGCGCACTTACATGTGTTGTTGGGCTGGGCGCAGCACACTTACATGCGTTGTTGGGCTGGGCGCAGAGCACTTACATGCATTGTTGGGCTGGGCGCAGCACACTTACATGCGTTGTTGGGCTGGGCGCAGCACACTTACATGCGATGTTGGGATGGGCGCAGCGCACTTACATGCGATGTTGGGATGGGCGCAGCGCACTTACATGTGTTGTTGGGCTGGGCGCAGCGCACTTACATGCGTTGTTGGGCTGGGCGCAGCGCACTTACATGCGTTGTTGGGCTGGGCGCAGAGCACTTACATGCATTGTTGGGCTGGGCGCAGCACACTTACATGCGTTGTTGGGCTGGGCGCAGCACACTTACATGTGTTGTTGGGATGGGCGCAGCGCACTTACATGCGTTGTTGGGATGGGCGCAGCGCACTTACATGCGTTGTTGGGATGGGCGCAGAGCACTTACATGTGTTGTTGGGCTGGGCGCAGCACACTTACATGCGATGTTGGGATGGGCGCAGCGCACTTACATGCGTTGTTGGGATGGGCGCAGCGCACTTACATGCGTTGTTGGGATGGGCGCAGCGCACTTACATGCGATGTTGGGATGGGCGCAGCGCACTTACATGCGTTGTTGGGCTGGGCGCAGCACACTTACATGTGTTGTTGGGATGGGCGCAGCGCACTTACATGCGTTGTTGGGATGGGCGCAGCGCACTTACATGCGTTGTTGGGATGGGCGCAGCACACTTACATGCGTTGTTGGGATGGGCGCAACACACTTACATGCGATGTTGGGATGGGCGCAGCGCACTTACATGCGTTGTTGGGCTGGGCGCAGAGCACTTACATGTGTTGTTGGGATGGGCGCAGCGCACTTACATGTGTTGTTGGGCTGGGCGCAGCGCACTTACATGTGTTGTTGGGATGGGCGCAGCGCACTTACATGCGATGTTGGGCTGGGCGCAGCGCACTTACATGTGTTGTTGGGATGGGCGCAGCGCACTTACATGCATTGTTGGGCTGGGCGCAGCACACTTACATGCGTTGTTGGGCTGGGCGCAGCGCACTTACATGCGTTGTTGGGATGGGCGCAGCGCACTTACATGCGTTGTTGGGATGGGCGCAGCACACTTACATGCGTTGTTGGGATGGGCGCAACACACTTACATGCGATGTTGGGCTGGGCGCAGAGCACTTACATGTGTTGTTGGGCTGGGCGCAGCGCACTTACATGTGTTGTTGGGCTGGGCGCAGCACACTTACATGTGTTGTTGGGATGGGCGCAGAGCACTTACATGTGTTGTTGGGCTGGGCGCAGCGCACTTACATGTGTTGTTGGGCTGGGCGCAGCACACTTACATGCGTTGTTGGGCTGGGCGCAGAGCACTTACATGTGTTGTTGGGATGGGCGCAGCGCACTTACATGTGTTGTTGGGATGGGCGCAGCGCACTTACATGCGATGTTGGGCTGGGCGCAGCGCACTTACATGCGTTGTTGGGATGGGCGCAGCGCACTTACATGTGTTGTTGGGATGGGCGCAGCACACTTACATGCGATGTTGGGCTGGGCGCAGCACACTTACATGCGATGTTGGGCTGGGCGCAGCACACTTACATGTGTTGTTGGGCTGGGCGCAGAGCACTTACATGCGTTGTTGGGATGGGCGCAGAGCACTTACATGTGTTGTTGGGCTGGGCGCAGCGCACTTACATGCGTTGTTGGGATGGGCGCAGCGCACTTACATGCGTTGTTGGGATGGGCGCAGCGCACTTACATGCGTTGTTGGGATGGGCGCAGCACACTTACATGCGTTGTTGGGATGGGCGCAGCGCACTTACATGCGTTGTTGGGCTGGGCGCAGAGCACTTACATGCGTTGTTGGGGTGGGCGCAGCGCACTTACATGCGATGTTGGGATGGGCGCAGCGCACTTACATGCGTTGTTGGGCTGGGCGCAGCGCACTTACATGCGTTGTTGGGCTGGGCGCAGCACACTTACATGCGTTGTTGGGCTGGGCGCAGCGCACTTACATGCGTTGTTGGGCTGGGTGCAGCGCACTTACATGCGTTGTTGGGCTGGGCGCAGCACACTTACATGTGTTGTTGGGATGGGCGCAGCACACTTACATGCGTTGTTGGGATGGGCGCAGCGCACTTACATGCGTTGTTGGGATGGGCGCAGCGCACTTACATGTGTTGTTGGGCTGGGCGCAGCGCACTTACATGCGTTGTTGGGATGGGCGCAGAGCACTTACATGCGTTGTTGGGCTGGGCGCAGCGCACTTACATGTGTTGTTGGGCTGGGCGCAGAGCACTTACATGTGTTGTTGGGCTGGGCGCAGCGCACTTACATGCGTTGTTGGGCTGGGCGCAGCGCACTTACATGTGTTGTTGGGATGGGCGCAGCACACTTACATGTGTTGTTGGGCTGGGCGCAGCACACTTACATGCGTTGTTGGGCTGGGCGCAGCACACTTACATGCGTTGTTGGGATGGGCGCAGCACACTTACATGCGTTGTTGGGCTGGGCGCAGCGCACTTACATGTGTTGTTGGGCTGGGCGCAGCGCACTTACATGTGTTGTTGGGATGGGCGCAGCGCACTTACATGCGTTGTTGGGATGGGCGCAGCGCACTTACATGCGTTGTTGGGATGGGCGCAGCGCACTTACATGCGATGTTGGGATGGGCGCGGAGCACTTACATGCGTTGTTGGGATGGGCGCAGCGCACTTACATGCGTTGTTGGGCTGGGCGCAGCGCACTTACATGCGATGTTGGGATGGGCGCAGCACACTTACATGCGTTGTTGGGATGGGCGCAGCGCACTTACATGCGATGTTGGGATGGGCGCAGCGCACTTACATGTGTTGTTGGGCTGGGCGCAGCGCACTTACATGCGTTGTTGGGCTGGGCGCAGCGCACTTACATGTGTTGTTGGGATGGGCGCAGCGCACTTACATGCGTTGTTGGGATGGGCGCAGCACACTTACATGTGTTGTTGGGCTGGGCGCAGCGCACTTACATGTGTTGTTGGGATGGGCGCAGCGCACTTACATGCGTTGTTGGGATGGGCGCAGCGCACTTACATGCGTTGTTGGGATGGGCGCAGCGCACTTACATGCGAAGTTGGGATGGGCGCGGAGCACTTACATGCGTTGTTGGGATGGGCGCAGCGCACTTACATGCGTTGTTGGGCTGGGCGCAGCGCACTTACATGCGATGTTGGGATGGGCGCAGCACACTTACATGCGTTGTTGGGATGGGCGCAGCGCACTTACATGCGATGTTGGGATGGGCGCGGAGCACTTACATGCGTTGTTGGGATGGGCGCAGCGCACTTACATGCGTTGTTGGGCTGGGCGCAGCGCACTTACATGCGATGTTGGGATGGGCGCGGAGCACTTACATGCATTGTTGGGCTGGGCGCAGCGCACTTACATGCGTTGTTGGGCTGGGCGCAGAGCACTTACATGCGTTGTTGGGCTGGGCGCAGAGCACTTACATGCGTTGTTGGGATGGGCGCAGCGCACTTATATGCATTGTTGGGCTGGGCGCAGCGCACTTACATGCGTTGTTGGGCTGGGCGCAGAGCACTTACATGCGTTGTTGGGCTGGGCGCAGAGCACTTACATGCGTTGTTGGGCTGGGCGCAGAGCACTTACATGCGTTGTTGGGCTGGGCGCAGCGCACTTACATGCGTTGTTGGGCTGGGCGCAGAGCACTTACATGCGTTGTTGGGCTGGGCGCAGAGCACTTACATGCGTTGTTGGGCTGGGCGCAGAGCACTTACATGCGTTGTTGGGCTGGGCGCAGAGCACTTACATGCGTTGTTGGGCTGGGCGCAGCACACTTACATGCGTTGTTGGGCTGGGCGCAGCGCACTTACATGCGTTGTTGGGCTGGGCGCAACGCACTTACATGCGTTGTTGGGATGGGCGCGGAGCACTTACATGCGATGTTGGGATGGGCGCAGCGCACTTACATGCGTTGTTGGGCTGGGCGCAGCGCACTTACATGCGTTGTTGGGCTGGGCGCAGCACACTTACATGCGATGTTGGGCTGGGCGCAGCGCACTTACATGCGTTGTTGGGCTGGGCGAAGCACACTTACATGCGTTGTTGGGCTGGGCGCAGCGCACTTACATGCGATGTTGGGATGGGCGCAGCGCACTTACATGCGATGTTGGGCTGGGCGCAGAGCACTTACATGCGTTGTTGGGCTGGGCGCAGAGCACTTACATGCGTTGTTGGGCTGGGCGCAGAGCACTTACATGCGTTGTTGGGCTGGGCGCAGCACACTTACATGCGTTGTTGGGCTGGGCGCAGCGCACTTACATGCGTTGTTGGGCTGGGCGCAGCGCACTTACATGCGTTGTTGGGATGGGCGCGGAGCACTTACATGCGATGTTGGGATGGGCGCAGCGCACTTACATGCGTTGTTGGGCTGGGCGCAGCACACTTACATGCGATGTTGGGCTGGGCGCGGAGCACTTACATGCGTTGTTGGGATGGGCGCAGCGCACTTACATGCGTTGTTGGGCTGGGCGCGGAGCACTTACATGCGATGTTGGGATGGGCGCGGAGCACTTACATGCGTTGTTGGGCTGGGCGCGGAGCACTTACATGCGTTGTTGGGCTGGGCGCAGCGCACTTACATGCGTTGTTGGGCTGGGCGCAGCGCACTTACATGCGTTGTTGGGCTGGGCGCAGCGCACTTACATGCGTTGTTGGGATGGGCGCAGCACACTTACATGCGTTGTTGGGCAGGACGCAGAGCACTTACATGCGTTGTTGGGCTGGGCGCAGCACACTTACATGCGTTGTTGGGCTGGGCGCAGCACACTTACATGCGTTGTTGGGCTGGGCGCAGCGCACTAACATGCGATGTTGGGATGGGCGCAGCGCACTTACATGCGTTGTTGGGATGGGCGCAGCGCACTTACATGCGTTGTTGGGCTGGGCGCAGCGCACTTATATGCATTGTTGGGCTGGGCGCAGCACACTTACATGCGTTGTTGGGCTGGGCGCAGCACACTTACATGCATTGTTGGGCTGGACGCAGAGCACTTACATGCGATGTTGGGATGGGCGCGGAGCACTTACATGCGATGTTGGGATGGGCGCAGCGCACTTACATGCGTTGTTGGGCTGGGCGCAGCGCACTTACATGCGATGTTGGGCTGGGCGCGGAGCACTTACATGCGTTGTTGGGATGGGCGCAGCGCACTTACATGCGTTGTTGGGCTGGGCGCGGAGCACTTACATGCGATGTTGGGATGGGCGCGGAGCACTTACATGCGTTGTTGGGCTGGGCGCGGAGCACTTACATGCGTTGTTGGGCTGGGCGCAGCGCACTTACATGCGTTGTTGGGCTGGGCGCAGCGCACTTACATGCGTTGTTGGGCTGGGCGCAGCGCACTTACATGCGTTGTTGGGATGGGCGCAGCACACTTACATGCGTTGTTGGGCAGGACGCAGAGCACTTACATGCGTTGTTGGGCTGGGCGCAGCACACTTACATGCGTTGTTGGGCTGGGCGCAGCACACTTACATGCGTTGTTGGGCTGGGCGCAGCGCACTAACATGCGATGTTGGGATGGGCGCAGCGCACTTACATGCGTTGTTGGGATGGGCGCAGCGCACTTACATGCGTTGTTGGGCTGGGCGCAGCGCACTTATATGCATTGTTGGGCTGGGCGCAGCACACTTACATGCGTTGTTGGGCTGGGCGCAGCACACTTACATGCATTGTTGGGCTGGACGCAGAGCACTTACATGCGATGTTGGGCTGGGCGCAGCGCACTTACATGCATTGTTGGGCTGGACGCAGAGCACTTACATGCGTTGTTGGGCTGGGCGCAGAGCACTTACATGCGTTGTTGGGCTGGGCGCAGCACACTTACATGCGATGTTGGGCTGGGCGCAGCGCACTTACATGCGTTGTTGGGCTGGGCGCAGCACACTTACATGCGATGTTGGGCTGGGCGCGGAGCACTTACATGCGTTGTTGGGATGGGCGCAGCGCACTTACATGCGTTGTTGGGCTGGGCGCGGAGCACTTACATGCGATGTTGGGCTGGGCGCGGAGCACTTACATGCGATGTTGGGCTGGGCGCGGAGCACTTACATGCGATGTTGGGCTGGGCGCGGAGCACTTACATGCGTTGTTGGGATGGGCGCAGCGCATTTACATGCGTTGTTGGGCTGGGTGCAGCGCACTTACATGCGATGTTGGGCTGGGCGCGGAGCACTTACATGCGTTGTTGGGCTGGGCGCGGAGCACTTACATGCGATGTTGGGCTGGGCGCGGAGCACTTACATGCGTTGTTGGGCTGGGCGCGGAGCACTTACATGCGTTGTTGGGATGGGCGCAGCACACTTACATGCGTTGCTGGGCGCAGCACACTTACATGCGTTGTTGGGCTGGGCGCAGCGCACTTACATGCGTTGTTGGGCTGGGCGCGGAGCACTTACATGCGTTGTTGGGCTGGGCGCGGAGCACTTACATGCGTTGTTGGGCTGGGCGCAGCGCACTTACATGCGTTGTTGGGCTGGGCGCAGCGCACTTACATGCGTTGCTGGGCGCAGCGCACTTACATGTGATGTTGGGCTGGGCGCGGAGCACTTACATGCGTTGTTGGGCTGGGCGCGGAGCACTTACATGCGTTGTTGGGCTGGGCGCAGCGCACTTACATGTGTTGTTGGGCTGGGCGCGGAGCACTTACATGCGTTGTTGGGCTGGGCGCAGCACACTTACATGCGTTGTTGGGCTTGGCGCGGAGCACTTACATGCGTTGTTGGGCTGGGCGCAGCGCACTTACATGCGTTGCTGGGCGCAGCACACTTACATGCGTTGTTGGGCTGGGCGCAGCGCACTTACATGCGTTGCTGGGCGCAGCACACTTACATGCGTTGTTGGGCTGGGCGCAGCACACTTACATGCGTTGTTGGGCTGGGCGCAGCGCACTTACATGCGTTGCTGGGCGCAGCACACTTACATGCGTTGTTGGGCTGGGCGCAGCACACTTACATGCGTTGTTGGGCTGGGCGCAGCGCACTTACATGCGTTGTTGGGCTGGGCGCGGAGCACTTACATGCGTTGTTGGGCTGGGCGCAGCGCACTTACATGTGTTGCTGGGCGCAGCACACTTACATGCGTTGTTGGGCTGGGCGCAGCACACTTACATGCGTTGTTGGGCTGGGCGCGGAGCACTTACATGCGTTGTTGGGCTGGGCGCAGCACACTTACATGCGTTGTTGGGCTGGGCGCGGAGCACTTACATGCGTTGTTGGGCTGGGCGCGGAGCACTTACATGCGTTGTTGGGCTGGGCGCAGCACACTTACATGCGTTGTTGGGCTGGGCGCAGCACACTTACATGCGTTGTTGGGCTGGGCGCAGCGCACTTGCATGCGTTGTTGGGCTGGGTGCAGCGCACTTACATGCGTTGTTGGGCTGGGTGCAGAGCACTTACATGCGATGTTGGGCTGGGCGCAGCACACTTACATGCGTTGTTGGGCTGGGCACAGCGCACTTACATGCATTGTTGGGCTGGGCGCGGAGCACTTACATGCGTTGTTGGGCTGGGCGCGGAGCACTTACATGCGTTGTTGGGCTGGGCGCGGAGCACTTACATGCGTTGTTGGGCTGGGCGCGGAGCACTTACATGCGTTGTTGGGCTGGGCGCGGAGCACTTACATGCGTTGCTGGGCTGGGCGCGGAGCACTTACATGCGTTGTTGGGCTGGGCGCGGAGCACTTACATGCGTTGTTGGGCTGGGCGCAGCACACTTACATGCGTTGTTGGGCTGGGCGCGGAGCACTTACATGCGTTGTTGGGCTGGGCGCGGAGCACTTACATGCGTTGTTGGGCTGGGCGCGGAGCACTTACATGCGTTGTTGGGCTGGGCGCAGCACACTTACATGCGTTGTTGGGCTGGGCGCAGAGCAGTTACATGCGTTGTTGGGCTGGGCGCAGAGCACTTACATGCGATGTTGGGCTGGGCGCAGCGCACTTACATGCGTTGTTGGGCTGGGTGCAGAGCAGTTACATGCGATGTTGGGCTGGGCGCAGAGCACTTACATGCGATGTTGGGCTGGGCGCAGCGCACTTACATGCGTTGTTGGGCTGGGCGCAGAGCAGTTACATGCGATGTTGGGCTGGGCGCAGCGCACTTACATGCGATGTTGGGCTGGGCGCGGAGCACTTACATGCGTTGTTGGGCTGGGCGCAGCGCACTTACATGCGTTGTTGGGCTGGGCGCGGAGCACTTACATGCGATGTTGGGCTGGGCGCAGCGCACTTACATGCGATGTTGGGCTGGGCGCAGCGCACTTACATGCGATGTTGGGCTGGGCGCAGCGCACTTACATGCGTTGTTGGGCTGGGCGCAGCGCACTTACATGCGATGTTGGGCTGGGCGCAGAGCACTTACATGCGTTGTTGGGCTGGGCGCGGAGCACTTACATGCGATGTTGGGCTGGGCGCAGCGCACTTACATGCGATGTTGGGCTGGGCGCAGCGCACTTACATGCGTTGTTGGGCTGGGCGCGGAGCACTTACATGCGATGTTGGGCTGGGCGCAGCGCACTTACATGCGATGTTGGGCTGGGCGCAGCGCACTTACATGTGTTGTTGGGCTGGGCGCAGAGCAGTTACATGCGTTGTTGGGCTGGGCGCGGAGCACTTACATGCGTTGTTGGGCTGGGCGCAGCGCACTTACATGCGTTGTTGGGCTGGGCGCAGCACACTTACATGCGTTGTTGGGCTGGGCGCAGCGCACTTACATGCGTTGTTGGGCTGGGCGCAGCACACTTACATGCGTTGTTGGGCTGGGCGCAGCACACTTACATGCGTTGTTGGGATGGGCGCGGAGCACTTACATGCGATGTTGGGCTGGGCGCAGCGCACTTACATGCGTTGTTGGGCTGGGCGCAGCGCACTTACATGCGTTGTTGGGCTGGACGCAGCACACTTACATGCGTTGTTGGGCTGGGCGCGGAGCACTTACATGCGTTTTTGGGCTGGGCGCGGAGCACTTACATGCGTTGTTGGGCTGGGCGCGGAGCACTTACATGCGTTGTTGGGCTGGGCGCAGCGCACTTACATGCGTTGTTGGGCTGGGCGCAGCACACTTACATGCGTTGTTGGGCTGGGCGCAGAGCAGTTACATGCGTTGTTGGGCTGGGCGCAGAGCAGTTACATGCGTTGTTGGGCTGGACGCAGAGCACTTACATGCGATGTTGGGATGGGCGCAGCGCACTTACATGCGATGTTGGGATGGGCGCAGAGCACTTACATGCGTTGTTGGGCTGGGCGCAGCGCACTTACATGCGTTGTTGGGCTGGGCGCAGAGCAGTTACATGCGTTGTTGGGCTGGGCGCAGCGCACTTACATGCGTTGTTGGGCTGGGCGCAGAGCAGTTACATGCGTTGTTGGGCTGGACGCAGAGCACTTACATGCGATGTTGGGATGGGCGCAGCGCACTTACATGCGTTGTTGGGCTGGACGCAGCACACTTACATGCATTGTCGGGGTGGACGCAGCGCACTTACATGCGATGTTGGGCTGGACGCAGCGCACTTACATGCGATGTTGGGCTGGACGCAGCGCACTTACATGCGATGTTGGGCTGGACGCAGCACACTTACATGCGATGTTGGGCTGGGCGCAGCACACTTACATGTGATGTTGGGATGGGCGCAGAGCACTTACATGCGATGTTGGGATGGGCGCAGCACACTTACATGCGATGTTGGGATGGGCGCAGCACACTTACATGCGATGTTGGGCTGGACGCAGCACACTTACATGCGTTGTTGGGCTGGGCGCAGCACACTTACATGCGTTGTTGGGCTGGGCGCAGCACACTTTCATGCATTGTCGGGCTGGACGCAGCGCACTTACATGCGATGTTGGGATGGGCGCAGCGCACTTACATGCGATATTGGGCTGGGCGCAGCACACTTACATGCGTTGTTGGGCTGGGCGCAGAGCACTTACATGCGATGTTGGGCTGGGCACAGCACACTTACATGCGTTGTTGGGCTGGGCGCAGCGCACTTACATGCGTTGTTGGGCTGGGCACAGCGCACTTACATGCGTTGTTGGGCTGGGCGCAGCGCACTTACATGCGTTGTTGGGCTGGGTGCAGAGCACTTACATGCGTTGTTGGGCTGGGCGCAGAGCAGTTACATGCGTTGTTGGGCTGGGCACAGCACACTTACATGCGTTGTTGGGCTGGGCGCAGAGCACTTACATGCGTTGTTGGGCTGGGCACAGCACACTTACATGCGTTGTTGGGCTGGGCGCAGCGCACTTACATGCGTTGTTGGGCTGGGCGCAGCGCACTTACATGCGTTGTTGGGCTGGGCGCAGCGCACTTACATGCGTTGTTGGGCTGGGTGCAGAGCACTTACATGCGTTGTTGGGCTGGGCGCAGAGCAGTTACATGCGTTGTTGGGCTGGGCACAGCACACTTACATGCGTTGTTGGGCTGGGTGCAGCGCACTTACATGCATTGTTGGGCTGGGCGCAGCGCACTTACATGCGTTGTTGGGCTGGGCGCAGAGCAGTTACATGCGTTGTTGGGCTGGGCGCAGAGCAGTTACATGCGTTGTTGGGCTAGGCGCAGCGCACTTACATGCGTTGCTGGGCGCAGCACACTTACATGCGTTGTTGGGCTGGGCGCAGCGTGCAAAGTTAGCGGAGTTATTGTTGAGCTCCTCCTCATTATTTCTCTGCTCTGCAGGTGACTTGGGACTGAAAGAAAAAGAAAGCATTAAAAAGGTGCAATCCCTGGCAGCTGAACTAAAACACTGTGCAAATAATGTACACATTAAATTATCTTCCTACAACGAATGTAACCATGCTAACAGCAAAGATGTGTCTGCTTTTGTTTGTTGAGGCTTCTGAATGGGGAGGTGTTTGTTCTCTGTACCTATCCCATCCTACCCTTACCCTTAGAGAGGGCAAGAGGGGAGGGTTTGCTTTGCAAACTCTTGCTGATCAGTGACATCACACACAGTGACATCACACACAGTGACATCACACACTTGTCAATCAAGTCACACCGCTCACCATATTTACAAACCAACGTAAGAAAGTGATTTGATTTCGCCTCTAGGTGCCGTATTTTGCACACGTCGGTGCATCAGTGCACTAAGCAGGGACCCTCCTTTACAAAGCATTCTTTATTAGGCCGGGAGATGCTCAGAGGACATTAATAATATTGATGGTTTCGTTAATAAGACCCCCATGTGTTTGCCCTGCACAACACAAGGCAATGTCTTATAACAACGCAGCAGGGGATATGGCAGCGCTGTATAACACAAGGTATTACTGTATATAAACAGCCGGATGTACACTGTCACACGCGGCTGTGAGGATGATGGATGTCACGGACACCAGGCGTCCAGCTCTGAGTCCCTGATCACGCAGCCGGCGTGCGCTTGCAACGCTGTTATTTACATACTGCACGTGAGCAGCAGGTGTCACCTCTGTCTGTTACACACACAGGTGCTGCAGGAGCCTGACCTGCGCCCTGGCACAGGTAATAGCAGCGCTTCCGTGCCGGGTGGAGGCGTGTGTGCTTACCTCGTGTTCTCACTGGTTGGTAATTAGAGCGCTGGTTACACCAATTTCTCCATGGTGGGCGGCTTCAAAGACATAACATGTGGACAAAGCATGCTTGTAGCGTGTAAGGATTGTAGGTAGGGTTGCCAGGTGTCCGGTATTGAACTGGACTGTCCAGTATTTGGACACTCTGTCCAGTAAAAAATGAGAAGTGCTGTAATACTGGACATGTATGTGTCCGGTGTTTTCCTCCCTGGACATAGTGACCTGACGCACCTTTCACCACTGAGTCCAGTATTTTGGGAGAAGCCGGCTGGCACCCCTAATTGTAGGGAGTCTGTGTGTGTCAAGATCGGCACACCTCTGAGCACGTGACATGTGTACGTGACAAGGGTTAATACACACAGCTATCTTCAACTGAGCCACTGTTTGAGCCACCTGTGCTGAAACAGGGACATCCTAAAAAAAATCCTGACCTGTTGGTGGCCCTTTCAGGACTGGAGTTGGCCAGTCCTGATCCAGAGCACTTTGACATTCTCTTGAAGTTACGTTACCATGTTCTTGTGGCTTATTGGCACATATGTGTGTGAAACTTCACCGTAAACATGTTTTTGTGTTGGCAACACGCCCCCATACCTCCTGTGTCAGCGGCCGTGCGAGCCCTCCCCTTTCATAACTGTATTTCTCTCTCCCCTCTCTCACTCTTCCCCCTCCTCTACTGTCCCCACTCCCTCAATCCCCCTCCTTACACTCATTTCCCCCTACTCCCCTGGCCACACACATGTCCCCCAATACCCATACAACCCCTCACCCCCTTGCAATACAAAACACTAGCCCCCCAAATACAGACAGCATTACACCCCTTTCCCCCCCCAATACAATTACCACCGCCGGATTTAAAAAAGATTTCCCATCAGGCCCGATAGGCCTGCGAGTGCGGCAAAAGTATATAGGGGAGGCCAGGGTCTAATGGAAAATCCGCCACTAACCATCGCACACCCAAAAACAATTATCCCCGCCCCCCCCCCCCCCCCACAATACAATGACCACTTACCTCTGATTGCTGTCGCCAGACCCCGGCTCTCCTGCCGGAAGCTGCCGCCTCTTCCCATGCTGGACCTGTCTCTCCTGCCGGAAGCTGGGTCTGATTTCTGGGTGCACCCAGCTAGCGACGCGCACCGGCAGGAGAGAAAGGCCCGGCGTGGGGAGAGGCAGAAGATGCGGAGAGCCGGGAGCTGGAGCCCGGCAGTGGCCAGGCCCCCCACAGCCTCTGGGCCTGGGATTCTTGTCCCGGCTCTCCCCCTCTGTCAACGGCCCTGGATTCTAAGCTTGGGATACTTGTCCTGGCTCTCGTGCGCGGCGTGCTCACGTGACGACATGCATCGCTCCCCAGTTGCGCGTCAACTTTCTCTTATCTCGTGTCTCCTGCGGCCTCCCCACCTCACTACCAGGTTCCCCTTCTTGCGAGTGGGAGTGCAAGCGTTACACCCCTTATGTCGGCAGACCTGGCCTGTGGACCCGGGACACGTCCTGGATCTCCCCCTCTGTCGGCAGCCCTGGTCTCTGGGCCCGGGACACATCTTGGATCTCCCCCTCTGTCGGCGTCCCTAGCCTCTGGGCCCGGGACAGTTGGCCTGGCTCTCCCCCTCTGTTGGCAGCCCGGCCTCTGGGCCCAGGACACGTCCTGGCTCTCCCCCTCTGTTGGCGGCCCAGGTCTCTGGGCCCAGGACACGTCCTGGCTCTCCCCCTCTGTTGGCGGCCCAGGTCTCTGGGCCCGGGACAGTTGGCCTGGCTCTCCCCCTCTGTCGGCGGCCCGGAACACGTCTTGGGTATCCCCCTATGTCGGCGGCCCGGAACACGTCTTGGCTATCCCCCTATGTCGGCAGCCCGGCCTCTGCGCACGTCCTGTCTCTCCCCCTCTGTTGGCGGCCCAGGTCTCTGGGCCCGGGACAGTTGGCCTGTCTCTCCCCCTCTGTTGGCAGCCCTGAATAATGTGACTCTGATAACCTTTGTGAGGTAGAGGATACACAGACACTTCTGATGAAGTTCTGTATACTGGATTTGTAGCAAAGCTACCCAGGAAAAAGGCTTTATCGTTCCAGTGTGCTTGTTCTAACACCAGGAACTGACTGCGCTTCATAAACACAGCACGGGGCGCACACATCTCTCACAGTTTGTGTCTGTGGGATACGTTGTTTCTCTCCTTAAACAGCATGTTCTCCGATTACAAACCTGGTGTCTGAGTTTGTTTCTTTAATAATGTCACCTGCTGTTATATTGCCTGAGAGGCCCCGGGCGAGCCATGTGTGGCTTTATGTGGGGTAGCCAGGCTCTTCAATAAAAGGTCAAGCCCGGGTTTGGTTACCCCTGATCTGTGTATAAGGGTCCAAGAGAGTTAGCTCTTGGGCCCAGTAACATTGGGTATTGTATGTATTTAAAGTATTGTTTGTGTTTTCCCCTTTCCGGGCAGCAATCACACGGGGATTTCTGGTGCCGCAGTTTTAAGGGGGATTTTGCGGGGAAAGTGGTGTCAGAATGTGCGTGTCAGGTCAGGGACCAGAGTTACCGGTTCCCTGATAAATATATCCGACAATCATGCCTGATTTTCGGATACATGTATACATATTCCCCCGGCAATATCTTCCCTTAAAAACGTAACCGCGACTCACCACTAGGGTACCCTGCTTCAGCATAGCTCAGAAAGGTGAATGAGGCACAGGGATGAACAGGTATCCCTGTAGCTGAGGGAATTCCTGGGTTAAGTGGGGTACCCCAGTTAGTGCCAAGGTATCCCAGAGCCTGTATTGGGTTTGTGGGTGCCCCAACCGAATATGAGTTACCTCAAAGTATATTCTGTAATAAAGTGTACTTTATATCGTGTTTTGCGGTTACTATAAGGCTCTATGCAGCCAGCCTGGGCATATGTTCAAGGTGCCAGCTAGTCTGCATAGAATCCATAGATGAAGCAGGAGACGGGATGTTGAGAGGTGCCGGGGTGCTAAGTGGATGGGTCAGGGCGGACTACTGGATCTGGAGAACAGAGACCCCCTGTAACGTACGTGCTTGCCACGAACTGGTACCGGACCGCGGGGCCGATGTATAAACACCGACCTTAAGCCACGGAGTCAGGTCCGGAGTGCGGATTCCATAATCAGACATAGTCAGGTCAGGATTGGAGAAAGTAGGGTTAACGTTATCCAGGCAGGGGTCCAGGCAGGCGGCACAGGAGCGGTGGTCGAGGAAACAAGCCGAGGTCATCAACAGGAAATCTTGGGCGAAGGTACTTCAGCACAGGAGGCTAGAACCTTGAGAGAAGCCACTGCAGCGGAGATGCTTCAGCGAAGGTGCTGCAGTGCGTTAGGAAAAGGCCAGGAGTACACTCCACTTGGAGGAAGCAGGAACCAGAGGTGCAGACACGCCACAGGAAACGCTGGGGGAACCAGCGTAGCCGCTACGCGCGGAAAAGGCAAAGTCTGCCAGGAACAAGGAAAGCAGCGTCGGGGCTGCTATGCAAGAAGGCCTTGGGATGCCAGGGACTGGAAGCAGGATACAAGGCACCAGGAGCCCAGCAGGCCAAACACGGAGTCTGTGACAAGCACAGTTACTTGGATTGTAAAGTCTATGTCCAGCAACTTCCTGAGAGCGGGGCAGGCACTAAATAGCACAGGAGGCCAATCAGGCCAGAGCTGCACAGGAAGCAGCAGGAGGCAGGTGATTGCAGAAGCAGGGAATAGTTTGTCTGGAACCTGCAAAGCTCCGGATGGAAGGGCTCCAGCCAAACCCAGGAGCGGATTCCTGACATTACCCCCTTTGGGGGGGACCTTCTGGTCTGCTGGACGCAGTGGCGCCTGCCCAGCGGGAGGCAATGGGCTGACTAAGGAAAAGATGGCGATCGTAGGTGCTTTTCCTATTGGCCAGAACATATGTCCCGCCCATGGGGAGTCCCCCTATGTCGGCAGCCCGGCCTCTGGGCCCTGGACATGTCCTGTCTCTCCCCCTCTGTGGGATACGTTGTTTCTCTCGTTAAACAGCATGTTCTCCGATTACAAACCTGGTGTTTGAGTTTGTTTCTTTAATAATGTCACCTGCTGTTATATTGCCCGAGAGGCCCCGGGGGAACCGGGCGGCTAATCCCGGGCTTACTTAGCAGCATTAACTCCGCGTTTCCAGAACCGGGAGACGAGTTGCTGGGCTGGAGTTAGAAGTACCATGTGTGGCTGAAATAACATCCGCAAATTGAAGGAATTATTTACCCTCCTATCAAATTCCGGGTGATTTTTTCATTTAAAGGGGGTGTTTTAACTCATGTAGTGCTATAGCCCAGCGGTGCGTAACTCCAGTCCGCAAGCCTCCCCAACAGGTCAGGTTTACAGGATATCCCTGCTCCAGCACAGGTGGCTCAATCAGAGGATCCCTCTTCGACTGAGCCTCTGATTGAGCCACCTGTGCTGAAGCTGGAATAACCTGAAAACCGGACCTGTTCGGGGGGCTTGAGGACTGGGGTTGAGCATCCCTGCTATAAATGATATCCTGAAATGCGTTGCAGATCCTTCACACTTAAGGGGTTAATTAACCCCTGCTGCATCCATTTCCACACATTTAGCCACACGAAAGACGATGACACTATTGTCCCCAAAGCAATAAGGCACTCAGTAGTTAAAAATCATGCATCGTGCAAGAGTAGACTTGTGGTTAAGGCACCTTTTTGAAGTGGGAGACCACAGTCAGGATGATGAGAAAGTAACCGTCTCCCTGTGCCCCTCAGATACCACCCCTTCCCCCCACACACCTTCTCGGGTGCCCTGCTGCTCTCACCTGTCTGTGCCTGGCGGGCGCTTCTTCCAGGTCTCAGGGGGGGAGACGTGTGTCCGCTCGTTGTCATCGTGCATCTGAAGTCTAATGGGACGCCGCAGACCCCAGGATATGCTCAGAAGCCCCTCCACCACCAGCTCTCCCCCCTCCTGAGAGAAGAGAACCACATGCGGTAAAAGGGGAGACAGACAGCACGCAATCACAAGAAAGGGGCCCCCTGCTCCCGCCATTAATATTCCCAAACACCGAGCAATTACCCAGCTCCTGCATGCAACCTCTCCCCTTAACGCCCCCCTCCCCCCAAATACAGGGGGAGCCCAGATCATGTTATGATCAATATGTTGCACAGTATGGCTGCCGCGGTCAGACTCGCGCAACACACAATAGGAAGCTGCACCATCATCGGCAGATGGCAATAGTAATCCTGCGGCCAACTGGGCAAAAATGCTAAATATTTCCGGTGCCGAGGTGCTACCCCAACGGATAACTTCTTAGTGACCCCCCTCTGTTCAGGTAAATCTTACAGAATAAAATATTGTTGGGCTAGCTGCTTTATTTGCCATTTATTTGGGGTTGCTGTCCTGGGAGTTGAGCTCACACCCGGAGAGAAAAAGCCACCCAGCAAGGGCAGGACAGAGAACGGTGGCAATCACGGGCGCAGGAGACCAGGGCAGAGACACACAGTGCAGGTCTCCTCTGGGACAGAGATACACAGTGCAGGTCTCCTCTGGGACAGAGATACACAGTGCAGGTCTCCTCTGGGACAGAGATACACAGTGCAGGTCTCCTCTGGGACAGAGATACACAGTGCAGGTCTCCTCTGGGACAGAGATACACAGTGCAGGTCTCCTCTGGGACAGAGATACACAGGGCAGGTCTCCTCTGGGACAGAGATACACAGGGCAGGTCTCCTCTGGTACAGAGATACACAGTGCAGGTCTCCTCTGGGACAGAGATACACAGTGCAGGTCTCCTCTAATACAGAGATACACAGTGCAGGTCTCCTCTGGGACAGAGATACACAGGGCAGGTCTCCTCTGGGACAGAGGTACACAGTGCAGGTCTCCTCTGGGACAGAGATACACAGTGCAGGTCTCCTTTGGGACAGAGACACACAGTGCAGGTCTCCTCTGGGACAGAGATACACAGGGCAGGTCTCCTCTGGGACAGAGACACACAGTGCAGGTCTCCTCTGGGACAGAGATACACAGGGCAGGTCTCCTCTGGGACAGAGGTACACAGTGCAGGTCTCCTCTGGGACAGAGAAACACAGTGCAGGTCTCCTCTGGGACAGAGATACACAGTGCAGGTCTCCTCTAATACAGAGATACACAGTGCAGGTCTCCTCTGGGACAGAGATACACAGCGCAGGTCTCCTCTGGGACAGAGATACACAGTGCAGGTCTCCTCTGGGACAGAGATACACAGCGCAGGTCTCCTCTAATACAGAGATACAGAGTGCAGGTCTCCTCTGGGACAGAGATACACAGTGCAGGTCTCCTCTGGGACAGAGATACACAGTGCAGGTCTCCTCTAGGACAGAGATATACAGTGCAGGTCTCCTCTGGCACAGAGATACGCAGTGCAGGTCTCCTCTGGGACAGAGATACAAAGTGCAGGTCTCCTCTGGGACAGAGATACAAAGTGCAGGTCTCCTCTGGGACAGAGATACGCAGTGCAGGTCTCCTCTGGGACAGAGATACACAGTGCAGGTCTCCTCTGGGACAGAGATACACAGTGCAGGTCTCCTCTGGGACAGAGATACACAGCGCAGGTCTCCTCTAATACAGAGATACAGAGTGCAGGTCTCCTCTGGGACAGAGATACACAGTGCAGGTCTCCTCTGGGACAGAGATACACAGTGCAGGTCTCCTCTAGGACAGAGATATACAGTGCAGGTCTCCTCTGGCACAGAGATACAAAGTGCAGGTCTCCTCTGGGACAGAGATACAAAGTGCAGGTCTCCTCTGGGACAGAGATACGCAGTGCAGGTCTCCTCTGGGACAGAGATACGCAGTGCAGGTCTCCTCTGGGACAGAGATACACAGTGCAGGTCTCCTCTGGGACAGAGATACACAGTGCAGGTCTCCTCTGGGACAGAGATACACAGTGCAGGTTGTCAAGAGAGAGGGGATTTGGCCCGGGATTAAAGGGGTTACACCCCATTGGGCCACCCTCTTCTCTCACCTGGGAAGCAAGGGGTTAACAGGACTGGGGTCCAGTAATGTGTTTTTGCCTTACTTCAGCCATCCAACTGTTTATTCCCCTGTATAAATGTATTGTTTCTGGGCCAGTGTCTGCACCACACACACACTGGGGCTTAAGGGGTTAATGAGCTGCAGTTTAGGAAAATACATTAGGATGCGTGGTGTCTTTTCAGAAATATCTGGGCTTCAAAAGGCTTGATTGAAGTTGGGTGTGAAAAGTACATAGGGGGTTTGGTCTATGTTAACACATCTGGCTGGTAGACAGCTAGGACCCAGGCTGGGGCATTGGGTGTGAAATATAGCACCGGTGACAAATGTTCACTACACAGGAGTCCCTGCTTCAAAGGATTTCTTGATGGGGGCCAGGGGTGTGGTTACCCAAGGAGATATCAGAATGAGTGACCTTATTAAATATAAGAATATTATGAGATGTCCTCGGCTGAACATGCTAAGAGTTACATATGTGTAACCGGGGGACCGAGCCGCAAATAATGATTACAGACACATGATGTTTAGCCGGAACTAAGAGCCAGATATTAATATCTCTCTTAATTTTAGTACTACACGGTAATATTTAGTCTTATTGGGAGCGTCATGCGTGTCGGAATGTATTAATATGTTTCGCGTGCCAGCAAGTACTACTGAACTGAAGTTATGAAGTTATTTAGATAGGAAAAGCAGTTTTTAAACGTCCTCAAACGTACACAGCGCAGGTCTCTGGGACAGAGGTACACAGGGCAGGTCTCCTCTAATACAGAGATACACAGTGCAGGTCTCCTCTGGGACAGAGATACACAGTGCAGGTCTCCTCTGGGACAGAGATACACAGTGCAGGTCTCCTCTGGGACAGAGATACACAGTGCAGGTCTCCTCTGGGACAGAGATACACAGTGCAGGTCTCCTCTAGAACAGAGATACAAACTGCAGGTCTCCTGTAGAACAGAGATAAAGTGCAGGTCTTTGGGACGTTCCCAGGTCCGGAACCGACCTGAACGTTTATCCATAAATTGTAATTTATTTGGCATAAATTCGCATACACACAGTGAAACTGGCAAAAGGTGACACGGTGTGCTCATTTGCATGTAATTTCCCAGAATCCCTTGCTGCAGTGGGAGCACTGTATGCTGGGGATAATGGTTGAAAGGCAGGACTAAGACATGTGAATGTTCTCACAAGTGATAGGTTTTTTGTTGCCTTTTTCACCCACCATAACTTAAACTGTGTCTGTCTCTCTCCTTTATTATATATTTCTATTACAATACAATCTGTTTATTCTCCAGAGTGCTGGGGACATGACCTATGTTGCCTTATAGATTTGGGAGGGTTAAGGGTCCCTCCCATTGCTCCCATGCACCGGTCATTATATAACTCTATATTTTACTTAGTAGTGCTGCCTGTAACACCGTGCTTTTTTTTATGTAATAAGTTACGGTGGGTCGCACGTCTCTGCCAGGTCTGCAGCCCTGCCCTTCCCCATTATCTCTTAGCATACAATGCCTCCACTGCAGCCAGGGATTCTGGGTAGTTACATACCTTTTGCTTTTTACTCATTGTAACGCGGACCCCTATAAGCGTACGCGTGCCGCATTACACAGCTTCAGCACAGACTGGGTTACAGAAGTGCAGAGCCAGTAACTCTAACCCATGATGGATGAAAAGTGACAACATCCCTGGACCATAGTGTACAGCATGTGTAACAGAGAGGCTGCTTGTTGTGTTGTTTGGATGCCTACACACGTGTGCCTAATGAGGCTACCATGAAGTCTGTACATCCAATACTGTCAGGTTTCCCGCACACTCCACATGTTAAGCTGCGAAGATCGCTCTGCGAAGGGTGGAGGGCTAGTCCTCATCCTGCACTGTGCTCATAACGAACCCCGACCCCACGGTTCCAAACAGCACTGGGGTTCAGGGGTCACAGAGATAAGGAACGTGATAACCCTCACACGTCTGATCCGCCACTTTGAGGGAAGTCTGGCTCTACGTCTAGAACAATCACACCCATCCCGGCATCACAGGGTGACGGAAAGATGGGAGCGGGAGGTTATCGATGCCTGGTGGGACCTGGTGACATCTCGGCTCTTACAATGCTCTCACCACAACTTTCTTTTTGCAATGAATGTGCTCGATTGTTTCATTGTCTTAGACTTGGGCACTTCCCAACACCCTATGAATGCTGAGGCGGTCACGTACACACTGAGAAGACTGCCTGGGGCTTTATATATGCACGTGTGTCAGTGACTCAGGAAAGGCTCCGACCCTAGTAACCAACTCTCGTCATTCATAAGGACCATTGTGCATTGCTAAAGCATTTATAGTTTGTGATATCATTCCATAATAGCACAAATGGGATTCTTTGCCTGGACCCCCACAATGCCCCCCCCCCTGCATTGAGTAGATTGGTGGAATAAGCAGGACAATAATTTGGAAGCTGTGTTGCTTTTATTTAACCCTTTTCATGCCATGGGACAGGAGTGGGCAACTCTAGTCCTCAAGAGGAGGATTTTGTACACAACAGCTCGGACCATGCAAGTGGGTGAGATTGGACAGGGGGCGCAGATCAATATTGTGACGTGTTCCGTGGAGTTTATGGAAAGCATGAATCAATAAATCAATCATTTCAGAAATGGAGCATCCTGGGGAAAAAACAATCCAATAACAAACACCGACCCATACTGCAGATACTGCTTCTGTATCTCAGAAATCCCTTATAACCCAGCGAGCGGCTCCGCTCCAGCGTTATTATTACTATGTGGGCCTCCCTTCCGTTACTATGGTTACCGGCGGACCCGCCATGTAGGCCTCTATTTATAGCACGCTATGCCAGCATGGTATCCCAGGAGGCATTGCGCGCCTCGGACATGCATTGAAGCCCGGTTACCCTGGGTGGCGTTCTGCTATACACAGAAATATACACATGGCGGTTATGTGCTGCCGGGGCCGGGGCCGGGGCCGGGGCCGGGGCCGGGGCCGGGGCCGGGGCCGGTGCCCGTGCCCGTGCCCATACAGTCTCGCAGCATTCAGCGGGAGTTACATATCCTCCGCCCCAGATCAGCAGAGGCAGGGCGCGGCCTGAGTAGGAGTGGGGACAGGCCGAGTAGGAGTGGGGACAGCCCGAGTAGGAGTGTGGACAGCCGGAGTAGGAGTGGGGACAGGCTGAGTAGGAGTGGGGACAGGCTGAGTAGGAGTGGGGACAGGCTGAGTAGGAGTGGGGACAGGCTGAGGAGGAGTGGGGACAGGCTGAGGAGGAGTGGTGACAGCCTGAGTAGGAGTGAGGACGGCCTGAGTAGTAGTGGGGACGGCCTGGGTACAGGCTGAGTAGGAGTGGGGACAGGCTGAGTAGGAGTGGGGACGGCCTGAGTGGGGACGGCCTGAGTAGGAGTGGGGACGGCCTGAGTAGGAGAGGGGACAGGCTGAGTAGGAGTGGGGACAGGCTGAGTAGGAGTGGGGACAGGCTGAGTAGGAGTGGTGACAGCCTGGGTAGGAGTGGGGACAGGCTGAGTAGGAGTGGGGACAGCTTGACTAGGAGTGGGGACAGCTGGCCGCGGTGTGATGAGGTGTCTGGGACACGTGTCCTCGCGCACATGGACACCCCGCTGTTAGGAACGCACGGACTCCGGCCGGAAAAGCCAATCTTATCCCCAGCCAGTGGGATGCTGGGAACGCTCCCCCCCCCCCCCCTGTCACCTCCCTCACATCCCCCCCCACTCCCCCTGTCACCTTCCTCACATCCCTCCCCCCCTCTCACGTTCACAGCTGCTGCTATATTGGGAAACACAGCTCCGTGTGGCTGCCGGCGGCTATAAAAGGGACCGCACAAAGCAGCTCAACAGAAGCATCCTGAGAGCGGCTGGCACAGCACCTTATATATACTCCCCATAGCACCTTATATATACTCCCTATAGAGAGCTGGCACAGCACCTTATATATATACTCCCCATAGAGAGCTGGCACAGCACCTTATATATACTCCCCATAGAGAGCTGGCACAGCACCTTATATATACTCCCTATAGAGAGCTGGCATAGCACCTTATATATACTCCCTATAGAGAGCTGGCACAGCACCTTATATATACTCCCTATAGAGAGCTGGCACAGCACCTTATATATACTCCCTATAGAGAGCTGGCACAGCACCTTAATATATACTCCCCATAGAGAGCTGACACAGCACCTTATATATACTCCCCATAGAGAGCTGGCACAGCACCTTATATACTCCCCATAGAGGTTTTGGTGAGGTACATTGGGGGTACATTACTCCCCATAGAGAGCTGGACACCGCAGCTAAGGCTCCTGTACACCTCGCCTCTCTCAGCACGGCACAAGGTAAGGCTTCTCCCTTTCGTGTATCAGGCGCACACCTTTGTGTATTCCTGTGACCTATATTTTAAATGCTTTGATACGTTTTATTGGATTGACCTGAGGTCTCTTTTTATTATTATTATTACCGTTGCATGCGAGCCTCCTATTAAAAGGGCTCCCAAGTGAATGCTGACATTTGTAACGAGAGACGGGAAAAATGAGGCCAGTTTTTCTGTATTGGAAAAAGGTTTGGGAAAGGGAATAGGAGCTCCCTCGCCTCCCAAATCAGTTTCATCAAACAGGACTCCAGTAGCCGTGCCATGTGGCAAACACAGAGCTGTGTGGGGCCGTAGCCATCCGCTTGGTATTTGGTGTATGGCAGGCACCACTGGAGGGGTGTTATATCTGTAGCATACAGGGGCTAAGGGAAGGACCCCTCCTGATCTGTGAAACAAATACTCAAAGGGAGGCACATGGCTACTTGTTTATTGTTTGGCACGGTGACTAGTTATCTTCATGTGAAATGCTCAAATTTCAGGCCCACTAACGAGTCTCTCTCCTTCTCCCCAGCAATGAGATCCCAGCAACTGATTGCAGCAGCTCACCTGCCCCCCATCAGTGAGGATGTAGAGGCAAAGTCACTGTGTGAGGGACCTGGCACCGACGTGGGGGCTTCTAATGGCCTGGAGGAGTATGTGAGGTCCATCCGCATGCTGGCCCAGCCTAGCTCACTGACAACGGACCTCATGCAGCAAGTGCAGGCCAGGAACCAGCGCCGGACTCGTCTCAGACTCAGATCGGTGCTGAGGGGCTGTGAGGGCAGAGTGCTGGCCCCAGCACAGGATGCTCCCTGCCACACCCTCACGGCCCTGACGGGTAGCGCTGACCCACTGGCCTGGCTATACAGACAGAGTGGGAAGGAGAACCAAGACGGTCAGGAGACATCTACAGCTTGTGGCCTCCCTGTGCCCCAGACTTTGCATCCTGCTAATCTCCAGATCCTACGCAGCACAGCAGAGACATGCAAGAGGCCGTCCGGCCACAGAGACCCGAGCAGTGAGTTACAGAGGCAGCAAGAAAGGAGGAGCAGGACTCAGCGCCTGCTGCAGCGGAGAGGCCGCACCGCTACCTACAGTAACTGCGAAGTGATAAGCAGGTTTCACCAGCCGCAGCTCCCTGTCATTCATGAGTTATGATCTAGACTGGAACCCCCCCCCCCCCCCCCCAGGACATTTTCATTATTGACCCTGATATTTTCTCCACCTTGGAGAGCGCCACATGGGCCCTGCGTGTGTGTACTTTGCAGGCCTGGAACTAATAAATAGGCTTTTTATACATGAGCAGTGGAGCGGTGTTCCTGTGTTGTTGTTGCTTGATGAATACACAGCAGGTTAGTGGCTCCACATTGCACAGCTTCATTGCAGAGCATTGCATCGGTGGAGGTGGGAGTGCACTGTGGCCACATATCCTCAGTGACCCGACCAGTTCTGCAGCTGTATCGTCCATAGAAGCAGTTATTAACCCAATGCATTGCAGGCCCCTCTGGCGGTGAAAGGGTTAATTATAAGGGGCCATTTACAGTAGTTCACCTGCCCATATGTACCATAGTCCGGTGGTTCTCAAACTCCGCTGGCCACACCAGATGTCAAACTCCGCTAGCCACACCAGATGTCAAACTCCGCTGGCCACACCAGATGTCATGCTTTTGTACACAGGTGAATGCACCTCGCTTGAATATGAATATTATTAGGATAATAGTCCGGTTTAGGCCCCAAACGTGTGTGTGTGTGTGTGTGTGTGTGTTAATCCAAAAAGAATTTCTGTATTAGGCATGTAGTACAAAAAAAGCCTCACAAACCGATGTTTCGGTCCTGGAACGGGACCTTTCTCAAGGGGGTTCCGGGTCCGAAACATCGTTTTTTTAGGCTTTTTTTGTACTCCATGCCTAATACAGAACTTTTTGGGGGGATTACTGGATCTGAGTGCTGTCTTTCCTTACCGGACGCAAGAATGGAAGAGGTGGGGAGAAGATAGGGATGGCACTCTCGCTTCAGCTTAGTAAACGTAAGTATATTAATAACAAAGGTGCGAAAGGGGGAGATAGGGTACGTATGGAGATTTGGGGAAAGGAACACCCTTTTGAAAGCACTCGTATATAGTGATATGATAAATTTAAAATCATTTTAAAATCAGCAAGAATGGTAATCTTGTTTGCATTATTTGTTTGGGTTTAGCACCTGCATTATATGTGACTATTTTGAGTGCCGGCTATGCACTTTCTTTATATTGTACTAGCTGGTATACCCGGCGTTGCCCGGGCGTGGAAGGGCAGGGGCATGGAGTGGAAGGGCGGGGGGAGGGGCGTGGAAGGGCGGGAGGGCAGGGGGGCAAAGGGGCAGGGAGGGGCGGGGGGCAAAGGGGCAGGGAGGCAATGGGGCAGGGGGGGCAAAGGGCGGGGGGGGCAAAGGGCGGGTCGGGGGCAAAGGGCAGAGAGGGGCGTGGGCAAAGGGCAGGGAGGGGGAAAAGGCGGGGGGGGGGCTAAGGACAGGGAGGGGCAAGAGGGGGCAGGGAGGGAGGGGGGCAAGAGGGCAGGGAGGGCAGGGTGGAAAAGGGCAGGGGGAGGGAGGGCAGGGGAGGAAGGGCAGGGGGCAAAGGGCAGGGGAGGGAGGGCAGGGGGGGCAAAGGGCAGGGGGGCAAAGGGCAGGGGGAGGGAGGGCAGGGGGGCAAAGGGCAGGTGGAGGGGGGGCAAAGGGCAGGGGGAGGGAGGGCAGGGGGGCAAAGGGCAGGGGGAGCAAAGGGCAGGGAGGGGCGGAGGGGCTAAGGACAGGGAGGGGCAAGAGGGCAGGGGGGCAAAGGGCAGGGGGAGGGAGGGTAGGGGTCAAAGGGCAGGGGGAGGGAGGGTAGGGGTCAAAGGGCAGGGGGAGGGAGGGCAGGGGGCAAAGGGCATTGGGAGGGCAGGGGGCAAAGGGCATTGGGAGGGAGGGCAGGGGGAAGGAGGGCAGGGGGGGCAAAGGGGAAGGAGGGCAGGGGGGGCAAAGGGGAAGGGGGGCAAAGGGCAGGGGGAGGGAGGGCAGGGGAGCAGGGGGGGGCAAAGGGCAGGGGGAGTCAGGGACGCGTTAAATAAGCCATTCCCCTGCGTGTACTCACCTTGCACACGGCCGCGCTCCTCTTCCCCCGGATACCGGCCGCCCTGCTCCGGCTCCTCCGCGGAGAGGCTGAGACGCTCCGGTGAGGAGGTGCTGGGCCTTTTGCGGGGAGAGGCGGAGACAGCCGGAGGAGCGGTGGAGACAGCCGGAGGAGAGGCGGGGTGAGGGGAGGGGGGTGAGGGAGAGCGCCGGGTGAGGGGAGAGCCGCGTGCTCTGTGTGTGTGGGGGGGGGAGGGGGTGAGGGAGAGCGCCGGGTGAGGGAGAGCGCCGGGTGAGGGGAGAGCCGCGTGCTCTGTGTGTGTGTGTGGGGGGGGGGGGAGGGGAGGGTGAGGGAGAGCGCCGGGTGAGGGGAGAGGAAAGGGGGGAGGAAAAAGCACGGGAAAGGAGGAGGTGAATGTGATGGGGGGGGGGGGGAAGAGGAGAGAGAGGTGTGTGTGTGTGTGTGTTGGCCCGTCACTGCGCCTCAGGCCAATGAGAGGTGCGGGGGCGGGCGGCCCAAGGGACCAATGAGATTTCCCCTAGGGACACAGGCCATGCAGACAAACATACAGTGCTTTCACAAATATATAGTAGATGTAGATGTAGCCAGGTCCCCCTCTGTGTGTCGGCACCCCCCCCCCCCTCCCGGTACTCACCTCCGCGGCGGTTGGGTAAGGGCGGCCGGTCGCGGGTGAGGTGCGGGCGCGTGTCTTGGGAATGCCGGGCGGTAGAGGAGCGGCGAGCGCGTCGCCAGGGGAGCCCCCATCTTAGATTGTGCGCGTGCATGCGCAGTGTAATGGAGCGACAGGAGGCACTGAGGCAGGTCGCGCATGCGCAGTTAGAAATCCGCGAGGCACTAGCCAACCAGGGAAGGCTCTTGGAAGGGACTACAAGTCTCAGGAGCGCCCCACATGACGCCAGGGACCAATAGGGTGTGAGGATCCTCCTTGGCAGAGAATAGGAAGCTGTCAAAGAGCCCACGCTAGATCAGTCGGTGCCAGGAGAGACTAGAGGAAGGAGGTGAGGGTGCAGGGGTCAGTGACCCACTGCATTAGGCCAGCAGCCCCCTAGGCCCTCCACAATCTCCTAAAATATGAGCCCCCCTAAGGGAACTCACAATGCAGCACAAGAGAAGCGGACAGCGCACTAAGATACAGTGCACGGGATTGTACTGAAAATGTCCCATGACAGGACTACACATTGCAAAACTACATATCAATATTACAATAATAAAACTTACAACAGGTTTAAAAATGGGTGCGAGTGGTGACCGGGAGATCTGGAAATGCAACCGGAGAAGATGTAGCCGGTCCGGACCCGTAGTCAGGGCCGCCGACAGGGAGGGGCAGCCGGGACTCCTGCCCTGGGCCCGGCCTCCCTGCAACTCTCTCTTTGTGTGCAGGCAAGACGGGCCCTCCCCTTTCCTGGCTGCCGCCCCCCTCCCTTCCCTCCTGCAGGACTGAAGGGCCCTCCCCTTAGCACCGCCTATCTGTCCCACCCTTAGGCTGCGGCCATAATGCGCGCAACCGCACACGCTACAGCGCGTTCGGCACGAACAAAAACATTATATCAAGCAGTCTGGCCATACTGCGCGCGTGGAAGCGAATGTGCTGCAGGATGTGGAGCAGACAAATCCATTAGATTTTTCGTGCGACGGCCGCGTCACGTGACAAGTTTGAACCAATGAGGGCAACCCTAGTTTGTTCAGCCTGGTGACGTCACAGCCACGCCTCTCCACGCGCCCGGCAATGGAGGACACAATGCTCAGGCGACAGGTGCGCACGCACTATGTCCGAAGCCTTAGGCCGCGCTTATAGCAACGGCGACGTGACCGATAACGTCACCCGTCGCCACTGGCGAAAGTTATAATTCAGTTTTAAGCGACGTCGCTGGCAACAAGGCCAGTGACGTCACGAAGGGGGCGGGCAGCTCTCTCTGATTGGTTTAGAGACATGTGGCGACTGTCTCAAACATCTAATTTACCCGGCTTCGAAATTTTTGGTCGCTCAGTCGCCATCGCACTTACTATAAGTGCTTGCAACGGAGTCAATGTATTTGTTTTGGAGTGACGTCGCCGTTGCCAGGCACTATAAGTGCAGCCTTAGGCTCCGCGGGCCTGCAGGGCTCTCCTGTGCACTGGCCATGCGGCTTCAACAGGCACATCCAAGGGCCCCAGGTAAGCCTACATGGCCCGGGCCCCCTAAGGCTAAGGGCTGGGACCCGCTGCGCCCGTTGGCGCGGGCGGCGGCGTGAGCTCAACTTACCATTCCGGTTTGAACTCACGATCGGGTCCCAGTCCCTCCTCACTTGTAACTTGCGACATACTGTGACGCGGCAGCCAGCAGGAGACACGAGAGAATGGTGTTCTCTTGCGGCAACGCGTCACATGGTACGCGAAGGGGCCAATCATAGACTGGCTCCCTTCAACGAATGGCAAGTGCTGTGAGCCCTGCTTTGTTTTGGTCCCCGCCCCCCCTCCGTCATGGCCGCGCCCCCTCACGTCATGGCCGCGCCCCCCCCGACCCGTTTGGCCACGCCCCACCCACTCCGAGAAAAGTATCCTATAGACCGCAGATCGCGGTACAGCGAGTTGCACGCGCCGCCGGCAAGCAAGCCAGCCGTGCGGACGCGTGCAACGGGACCTTAGCCTTAGGCCCCAGTGCCTCTGCTGCACGCACGCCCGCGAGGCTGGCGGAGCGTGCAGCCGATTCCCCGGTCTGCAGTGAGCTGCAGGAAGAGAGACCGGGGGGGGGGGCGTGGTGGGGGAGTGACGGGGTGCGGCCATGACGTCACCCGGCAGGTTTGCCCTCATTGGCTGAACCGCCTGGGGGCGTGGCCTAGCGCTCCGTCGCGAGTCCTGCTCTCAATTCTATTGAGAGCAGGAGAAACTCTCGCCACAGCGCTGCGGCCCCCCCTCGCAGCGGGCCCGGCGCCATTGAGGGGAGGGCTCTCGTCCCTGCAGCGTCCGCTGCAGCGTCCGCCACAGCGGGCGCTGCAGTAGCATGCGGGGACTCAGCCTTATACCACCCTCCCAGGCCCCTTACCCCCCCAAAGTGTGTGTGTGTAGGGGGGCTTATATTGTGCGTGCAGGTAGCGGGGCTTTTATTGTGTGCGGTTGTGTAGGGGGGCTTATAGTGTGTGTGTGTATGTGTGTATATATATATATATATATATATATATATATATATGTTATGGTGGGTAAAAAAAGTGACAAAAACCCTCCACAGTAAAGCATATAGCAAATGTAAATATTACTGTATACTCATTTGCATGTATTAGACAGGTCTGCAACCCTGTCTTTCACCATTATAGCCCAACACACAGCACTTCCACTGCAGCAAGGGATTCTGGGAAATGACATGCCACCTTTTGTCTCAAGCTCACATTACATGAGCAACCCTTAAGCCAATGCAGCTGCTCAGTGCGGAGTATCCGGCATCACGACCATCCAAAGACTCTCTTCTGTGATACAACACAGGTAACCCCTCCTTACCCGGCTCATGCTTGACCAGGTGAGCATCAGCGTCCGCGCGGCTCAGCGCTGCTCCACGTTCTATGGACGCAGCCTTACAGTGACATCTCCCAGAGGGCGGGGGCACACCTGTTACATATATACTCCCTTTCAGTGGGCCTACCACTAAAGGGGCACATACCCGACATATTGAAAATAATAAAGGGAACTCCATACATTTACATTACTTACACAATGAACATTTAACATGGTGAGACTCCCCACCTTCTTCCCTGTTGGTATGTGGGATCCTCCTGAGGTCTACGGCCTTAGGCCCCCACCCCCCAATATTTATAGGCCATGGTGACATCCCTTGTCACCATAGTTACATGAGAGGTGTACTGGACCCTCTAACCTATGCCCACTCGGGAGGACAGAGTGGGTTCCCTCTGGAATGTGGACGGAGTCAAACTGACAGTTGCACGAACTGCAACATTTACTTAAAGGTTATTGCTTAGTGCAATAACAACCAAAATTATCCTCTTATAGATGTAACTGTGTTTCCCCAGCCAATGGGCGTTTCCTCTGTTACCAGGTGTGTGGTGTGTGCTACCTGTTGGTTTACAAGAGGCTGAGGTGTCTGCTGATGTTTGTGGGGACTGCAGAACAGGCTACTGGGGTACATACCCGACATTTACTCCATGGTAGTCGGCGCCTCCATCTGCTGTACGCTCCAGATGTATGAAGGTATTCTTCCACAGTAGAACAGACTCTCTTCCCCCCGGAAATATTACACACCAGGCAGGAGGTATATATAACAGGAACTGGATTATTCTTTCTCTGCTCAGCACAGTCTCTAGGCAATTCTGCCCAATGCAGTCACAGGTCTGGTCTCTCAAACTTCAGATGGTTCCTGGACCTGCACTACTACCCCTGATGAAGTGGCATAAGGATTTTTATACTGTACCTCACCGTTCTAACATACACTGGCAACATTGTCCTGTAACAGCGCCAACATCCTGGGATCATCTAGTCCCCGTAGACATTCAGCTGAGGACTTGCTTACCCTTGTGTGTAAGGCTATCACAGGTATACCTGTCACCCAGGTGCGCCAGCACCACGCGTTTTGCTATTTAACAGACACCCCTGACACTTTGTATCACAGAAGAGACTCTTTGGAGGGTCGTGACGCCGGATACTCCGCACTGAGCAGCTGTCCATTGGTGGCCCCTGGAGCTGACGGCGGACAGGCTGTGTGCTATCGTTTCATGCGCTTTGTAATATATCTGTTGTACGTGCAATACTACCCTTTTATACTGCCGATACATGTCATACAATGACTACACTAGGAGTGGGTGTGCGATCTCTTGCCTTCTTTTCTATAGATTTGTGTTGTGGAGACTACGTTTTTGAGACACGACACACCAGAAGTGGACTCTTATATATACACGCACTTATATATCGGCACGTTAAATGAGATTTTTTGTTTGCATTTCGGTGTGACTGGTCACTAGCACGTCTGTTCCCTCGCTGTGATCACTCACGATGAGCACAGCTGACATGGCCCTGTTTGAGAGATAATTCCCCCTTTATCCAGTTTCTCAGGCACTGCTGCGCCAGCCTTTATTCTAAAGCTTCTCGCAGCCGTTGTCGTTGCATCTCCTGTATTCCACGCGCTATAAATCGTGTTCGTGCCGCATGCGCGCCGCCCGGCACTCACGGTCGATCTGTTTAATTATAATGGTTTCGGATTTTTGGGGGGCAGAACTGCACCCGATAGAAACCCGAGTCAATTGCTATACGGTTGGGAAAACATAGCTCTCCATGACCCGGTATTCAGAGCGGTACGCCGGGCGAGGTTTTCGACTACAGGCTGGCGCCTCAGGAAAAGATATTTAGATTTTGTCGCAGTCACACCTAGATGAACGGCACATATTATTCTGATATAACCGGCTCCTGCAGCACTGATAAGATAACAAGCCTGGGATCCGCACTCCCGTCAGGTCTGGACACGTTGGTATCTCACCTGGTGAGGCCGCAGCTGGAAGCTCGTTCCCTCGTGATAAAAGTTGTAGGTTTTTAGGAGGGACAGCAGTTCAGACCTGGCAGGGAAAACAGAAGGGCACACACGGTGACTTTAACCGGTTTGCTGCTGGGGATCTTGGGGCTCGTAATGTGCGACATGTAGCGCTGGCAGCCAAGGGGTTAAAACGAATGCATCGGTGTTACACATTGTAACGCTGGGGGTCACGCAGGGGTCAGCACGTGAATGCATCGGTGTTACACATTATAACGCTGGGGTTCACAAAGGGGTCAAAACGAATGCATCGGTGTTACACAGTGTAACCCTGGGGGTCACGCAAGGGTCAGCACGTGAATGCATCGGTGTTACACAGTGTAACCCTGGGGGTCACGCAGGGGTCAGCACGTGAATGCATCTGTGTTACACATTATAACGCTGGGGGTCACACGGGGTCACGCAGGGGTCAAAACGAATGCATCGGTGTTACACATTATAACGCTGGGGGTCACACGCGGGTCTCGCAGGGGTCACACGCGGGTCTCGCAGGGGTCACACGCGGGTCTCGCAGGGGTCACACGCGGGTCACGCAAGGGTCAGCCCGTGCATACATCGGTGTTACACAGTGTAACGCTGCTTTCCAACCTGCCTCTGTATTCAGCACCTTACCCCAACTTGCACAAATACACGGGGGTCACTCGGGGGGTCGCTCTCCTACCAAATCTGGACCACACAGACCGATGGAGAGGCTCCGCTGACCTGTGACCCAGCAAAGTGCTTCCTAGGAACCAGAATCCATCTGCGGACCCCTGATTTGGAATCTGATTTATTAACACATTGGCTGCCAGAGGGGCCCAGGAAGGCTTTGCACCCCCCCAGAGGGGCCCAGGAAGGCTTTGCACCCCCCCAGAGGGGCCCAGGAAGGCTTTGCACCCCCCCAGAGGGGCCCAGGAAGGCTGTGCACCCCCGCCCCCTTATGAGCTATTTTAAAGTGATGCCCTATAAAGCAGATTAAAAACATCAATCATTTCTTTTCCTAGTGTTTTTCTGTTAAACATTTATTTTAATTTGTATTTAAAAAGACCCAAACCTGCACATGGCAACTCCTGCTTTTTATCCCCCCTCTCTCTGCAGCACAGAGCTGTTTTCCATGTCCTCAAAGGGTCTGATCATAAAAACAAATCATATCCTAATATTTGCAGATACGGCCCTTTGCGATGGACTGGAACGTTACTAAGGGCTGCCGGCCCGGCCGCCATATTCATTCAGGTTTTGGGCTCATTTCTTTAGGAAAAAACTGGTGGTGAAAACAGTCATCGTACTGTTCAGCAGGGGGCCCAACTCCCATCCTGCAGCCCCCCGAACAGGTCAGGTTTTCAGGATATCCCAGCTTCAGCACAGGTGACTCAATCGGAAACTCAGTCAAAGATTGAGCCACCTGTGCTCAAGCAGGAACTGACTGATCCACCTGTGCTCAAGCAGGAACTGACTGATCCACCTGTGCTCAAGCAGGAACTGACTGATCCACCTGTGCTGGAGCAGGGATATCCTGAAAACCTGACCTGGGGGGGGGGGGAGGGGGGAGTGATGTGCGCCGCTGCTGTACAGTATTGTGAAGAAACCGTTAAAAAATAAACACGCACTTTAAGCGCGCTGACGCCTGCTCTCACGTAGGAGACACGTTCCGCCTGTCCTGAACCCCGCAATGGCAGGTGGGGGAAGGTGAATGTAGCAATGTCACGCTTAGTAATCACTGACAGCTCGGAGACGATGGATAGAGCGATGTCACGCGTAGTAATCACGGACAGCTCGGAGACGATGGATAGAGCGATGTCACGCGTAGTAATCACTGACAGCTCGGAGACGATGGATAGAGCGATGTCACGCGTAGTAGTGTGTTAGTGCTTTAATGGTGCACAAACCCCCCACTGCTTATTCAGTTATTATTATTATTATTATTATTATTAAAAACCTACAATGTCTGTTTTATATAAAAAAGAAAGAATAATACTAAACAGGGGTGTGCCCTTTTTCTGTACCTAGTGGGGTGTGACCTCTCTGGTACAGGAAGGGTTAATGCAGCTGTACGCTGGTCCTCGCGACGCTGAGGACTAGTCGCAGTAGGACTGTCCTGTCCATACCTCGGTATGCACTTGGTGCTGCTGATCCTCACGTGTGGATTACACGCGCATGCGTCCTCCTCCTCCATCCTCGCCGCTTACAGTCCTCCTGCAGGGGACACGAAGAGCACTTTACTCCGGAGGCTTCGGCGCGGCAGAGACCGGTCGCGCACGTTACTCCCGCAAATCACATTCAAATGACTCTCCCGGCTAACCCTGGTTTCTAACCGTGGCTCTTGTGCCAAAGCCTTCCCTGGTACTCATTAAATGCAATGACTTTCCTAATAGAGATGGGACAGGAAAGAGACATTCAGACCTAGCAGCAAACCGGTTACCCAAAGCATGGGTGCCCAGCGCCGGTCCTCAAGATGCCACCAACAGGTCAGGTTTTCAGGATATCCCTGCTTCAGCGCAGGTAGCGCAATCAGTGGCTCAGTCATTGACTGTGCTGAAGCAGGGATATCCTGAAAACCTGAGCTGTTGGGGGGCGGGGGTGTTGAGGACCGGAGTTGAGCACCACTGACCTCAAGCCTTTACGTGCCCGCTCTGCCTTATACAAGTCCAGTTACCCAGCCCACCCCCCACCTCCCTTCCCCCCACCCCTCACCTCCCTTCCCCCCACCCCTTACATTGGACACTGACTCCAAGGACATGTTTGCACGGCCAACGTTATCTCGATATTTTTATCATTAGTATTAGATTAAGTATAATCATTGTTGTCACCGTTAGGCGTCACACAGTTCTGTTTTGTCACATGTTCACTTCCAACCAGGGTGGCTGGATTCACTGATTGGCTGCCACCTAAAGAGCACTATAATATTTTATTTAAGTGTTAGTACTCATTGAAGTCACTCACATATCCTGAATAGCGCAACACCATTTTCTGTTAGTTTTAAGCATTAATCGAATACTACAGAACTGATTTATTTAAACAAAACGCACGTAGGGTATTGGATGTTTTGCTACTCATGCAGATTGGCTGACAAAACCTCGTTTCAGCATAAACAATCATATGATTACCAACATGTAGGGTTTTCTGTTACATGTGTCACCTGGCCCAATATTAAGAGCAGTCTCAGCTGAGGTGGTTTGGTTTTATATGGAAGGGAGGCTTGAAAACCTGAATTTTAACTGGTAGCATTTGGCTCTAAATCCCACGTGCCATGATTCTGTCCCGCAGTACCCCTCTCCACCCTGTAGGGGCAAACAGAGGAGTTAGGCTGCGCTTAAAGTGTCGGCGATGCGACGTCGCAGAAAAACAAATGTATTGTCGCCGTCGCGTGCGCTTATAGTAAGCGCGACGCGACGGAGCGACGTGGCGGTGCGATTTTTCTGAAGCCGGTCAAATTTGATTTTTCAGAGGCTTTCTCCGCATGGGACAACCTCTGAACCAATCAATGGCCTGGTCGCTCGCGACGTCGCCAGAAAGCGAATTACAACTTTCGCTAGTGGCGACGGCAACGGGTGACGTCATCCATCGCGTCGCCAGTGCGCGCACTATAAGCGCGGCTGAATGCTATCCTAGGTTGGTTATAAAACCCCATCCATTATGCTTACAGGTCAGGGGTCATTTTATTCTTTTTCCCCTAGCGTTGCGGCTTTCCCTGTTCCTCTTCATTCTGGCTCCTACTGTAGTGCTACTGAAATTCAGGTACATTCTTGTTTTTTTGTTTTGTGTTCCCCTTTGCACTATTCTGTCCCGTTTTATTATCTTTGCCCCTTGCTATTTATTGCTGTTGCATTTAGCACTGCAGTTCCTTGCAGCTTATCTTGCTTGTCCTGTCCCTTAGCAATATTGTCTCATGTTTATTTATTATCTCCTGGCAGGGGGATAACTCCTCCCCATTGTGGGACACCCTGCTTTAGGACAGGGGCAGCAGCAGCAGCTGCCGAGTAAGCTCTGCCGGTAGCAGAGATCTAACTATTACAGAACATAGATTGGGTCAGAGAAGGAAAGTAAATCGTGTGTCGCGCTAACACGTTTCTGTCTGCGCAGTGGAACAATCTAGCGAAACGCACACTCCTTCGTGCACTGGGCCCCCAAGCGGGCTCAGAACGCACTGTGACAAGGCGCACCACAAGGGTAAGAGCGGAATGCGCTGGGCAGATTGGGTACCAGCCACAGGTAAAGCCCTAGTTGACTAAGAGTAACAACGCAAAAATCCAAACAGGGTATGAGGCCCTGATAGGACAAGAACCCCACAACTGCACTCTATGAGGACAAATACTTGGTGGAACTGAAAAAATGTCCCAGGCTGGTAGCCTACAGGGAGTGTAGGGTATTATCAAGGTGTATTAAAACCGGGTGGTAGTGACACAGAATAGAGGATAATGGTTCCTCCACAGCTCACCGTGGAACATCTCATGTATAGGAGAATATATGTCAAAACATCTTTAGAGTATCAACCATCAGGTATCCACAGAAAAAAACTAAGATTAGCAGTTTAAAGCTCCTAATAGTGAGCTGTATAGATGCTAGTTGCCTAAATTGTACTGACAGAGTATCAAGTATGGTCCCTGCAGGTAAATGGGGATACTGACACAATGTAACACCTTGGGTGTGTAATATTATATCCCCAGCTTGCTCAATGCACATGAACTTGCACCATCCACAAAGTGATGCAATATGTATCGATGGGTGGAGTGTATAGTAACACTAGTATGAGGCAGGGGAGGTAGCGCTATCAGCGTATACACACAAGTACCTGCAAACACCCGTCCCCTGAATAAAGTTATAGCCCATCAAAAGTCGCAGACATTGCCTTTAACCATGCATATTACTCCACATGTCAGGTAAATAACTCAGGGCGAAAGGGAAGGTAAGTAAAAGCCGGCATTCAGTACTACCAGTATCACCGAGTTGGTGTCAGTTTCCACGGTACACTGGAGCTCCTAGCATCGCTGGTCGCCGCCACCGACGTCAAAGAAATGGCGTCATCTAAAACCGGTGGGCCGTTCCGCGTAGAAAGCTTCGCTTCGTCAGGGCAGGACCACTCCTTCTACCCTATGCACCATGAGATTCTTATGTTAACAACAATAATAGCTTGGAGAGCGATAAGCATTTTGTGTGTTTTTTGACTAAGAGGAAGCCTGACGTAATCAGGATCCACCTGGGAGGGAACGATGTGGGTGCCAGTGCTCTAGGTACCTGCTAAACTGGGTTTACCTTGAAGAGGTTGCCAGGCTTGAATCATGTTCTCATCAGAAGACGCAATCAAAAGACTCATTTGTTACACAGACTTAGGTTCTGAATGTTAAACTGTCACTGGTATATTTTAGACTAATTGAAAGCCATCCGTAGGCTCATCCTCCCCCCCCCCCCCCCCCCCCCAAAGGGAAAATGGTAACACACAGAGGGTAAGGACAGGAAATTGGCACAGAAGGGACAGGGGGGGGGCACCTCAAATAAAGGCGGTCTCTGATCATTTTATCAATAACGTCAGGTAATAAACAATCAGTGCGCAGGGTCACAGCTTGGGTTGGGTGTTTGTCGCCAGTAAGTGACCTTAATGGATCCTCCAGGTGGTTGAACTGTCAGACCAGCCAGCTAACGGGTGCCGGGGAAATGCTAAGAAGGCGCCAATGTATGCGGTTGCGCCTGTGGTTAAGTCCCCAGAATAGATTGGGCAGACCAGAGGCCGATTCATGCGGCCGGGCTGGACCCCCTACCCAAGTCTTATGAAAGCTGGGCGCCAACTGATGCGGTTAAGCCCAGGCTACCAAAAGGGAGGTCCAGGGAGGTCAGAGAGCGCAAAGTCATGTGAATAAAAAAACATGTACAAATGGTGCAATATGTCCTCAGTCTTCTGTCTTCAGTAAATGTTCAGTACCCCGATCCAATTTATACTCACAGATTTCTCTGTGTTATGGTGTCTGTAAAGGTTTCTTTATCTTTCAGTCTTTATGGGGTTGTATCACCTGTGGAACCGCTTATAGTAAAAAGGTCCTCACCACATACACCGGGCTGAAAGAAGGGGAACAAACAAAGGGCAAAATTGCAAAACACTTATTATATCTGCATGAAAGGGTAACATCACACCACATCTCCCTGCTCGGTGCTCACGGTAACACTGTGACGTGTGCGTCTTTCGGCTCCCGCACTTCCGGGTACGATCCCCGGATGTAGATCTGAAGTGACCAGATGACGTCACAGTGTACCGTGAGCATCGAGCAGGGAGACCACTGTGCAACCTCCACGGTGGATGTTTGATCATGATTTGATCTATCTGCGCATATTATTCAGAAACCATGTGAGTGTAGACACGGTAAGAATGTAAGACGCAGAACAGAGGGAAACGCCCTGTTCAGCCCCCGGGGCAGTGGAGATATTAGAGGGGAAATAGTTTAGAAATAAAGTGCTTAAGGAACTTGCCACGAATAGCACAACAGTGAGGACATGACAGAGCAGAGGTGGAACTAGGTATCTTCTGCGTTCCCCTTATTTATAGAACCAAGGCCCCAGGTTGATGAGCGGTAGGGGGGAGCGGAGGGGGCCAGACGAGACCCCCCCCCCCTCACTGGAGAGTAAGGTTGTGGGATATGGCTGCAATGGAGAAACTAACCTATGCATATAAAAATAAATATTGGAAATGTGTTAATTTCTGGGAACCTTGGATGCAAGGCATGGACATGAATGGGGCGTTGGCTCGGATGGTACAGGGGTTTTCTCTTCCTCCAATCAGCTAACTGTTCTTAATTGTTTTTCATTTGTTCACAGTTGTTTTATCCTGTTGGCTACATATTCTGTGGCTCCACTCTGGGCATTTGCATATTGTGCTCGGTAATGCGATCATGAGACACTGCATGTTGCACAATACCTCAGGACATACGGTAAATAATAGAAGAGGAAGCATGACTCACGGATACAATCATTTCATTAGTATATCCGATACATTCTTTATGGAACACAGGGGGTATGCAGGTGTAGTAATATGGGGACTGATTGTGACAGTAGGGGGGTAACCTGGCTCACAAATAAAGGTTAAGCCCAGTTTTGGTTATCCCTTGCGACGGTGAAGAGGTACCCGGGCCATAAATAAAGGTATTATGCCCGGTTGGGTGCCCCTGAGCTATATTGGGGAATTGGGAGTGTCAGCTCTTCAACCCAATTGTGGTATATAACTGCATGTATAATAAAGATGTATGTGGTTTTACTGTTCCAGGAGTGCCAACCAGTGGGGATGCGCCAGGCGTGAGAGTCAGGGGTGATTTTACGGGAAAATGTTGTCAGGGTGTGTTTGGGTAGAAGGGGGCCAGGGTTGCGGGTTACCCGAAACATGCACTCAGGAATCCCCCCAGATTCCTGAGGACATGAGGAACACAGGCCACCAGATATAATCCTCCCTATAATGCAGTTTGCAGCTCACCGCCAAATCCCCCTGCTTCAGCACAAACCAGGGCAGTAAGACCGGGCAGGGGACTGGGTTACAGTACAGATCCCGGAATATTCCCAAATCCAAGAACCCAGTGAGGGGTTCTGTACCTTACTCACCAGATATAAGGTGGAGAGAGCGGTAGGGGTTAAATTAAAATGCAGAGGGTCAGCTCTGCAGCCCAATGCTGGCTGCAAGCCTGTAAATGTGTTAGAATTATCTGTGTGTCTCCCACCAGGGATAAGGTGGTGAGGATCATATCATGTTTTAAATGTATGGGTTATTGCAGCAATGTTTTTCTGAATAAGGGGAAAGAAAATGGTTTTTAACAATCCCCAAGGGTTATATTTTTATTACATTAAGGAAGTCATTTAGTATGGATAAAAATCCATTTGCATAGGGAGCTACTCCGCCTCTCAGCTTCAAAGGACCAGCTTCAAAGGCCAGGAGATGAGGGTGTTAAGCATTGGGGTAGCCAGGATATGGACGTGTTAAACCTTTTGTTAGCAAAAAGAGATGAAGGAAGAGAATCTCAATAAGCATCCTGGAAAATGGTAGACTTTCAGGCGCTGAGCTGGCAGGGGGGCTAGCATGACAAATGGGGAAAGATGGCATTTATCACACATGTTCAGTTGCTATACTGAAGCTCTCTGCCAGGTTCTGTAGAGCTTGGCAGAACTCTGCTATAGGTGGGATGATTGGTTCCCACGCAAAAGATTGGCTGCACATGATACAGATAGGCTTTTGGTGTTTTTAAAAAGTCTGATGTAGCCAGTCAGGTGTTAGTTCCATCATGTAACAAGATTCACCTAAGATTCATCTGAGCTACAGCGTGCGGTGCAAAGGTCATAACATCGTAACTAAGGATTGCACCCTGCTTCAAAAGTTTATTAGAACTAAGGATTTGAGAATGAATCCTGCAAGGACAGAATGAAAATATTCCTTTCGGCGAAGATACCGGGGTTGTGAGCGGCGCCCCTAGCCAAGGACTATTACACGGCTCTTTTTGCGCATCAACCCCACGTGTAGGAATTTATGCCTAGAGACTCGATTTCTGTGGATTTCGTCCCGTGGACATTTTATTTCGTTTTAACCCATCCCAGTAAGTGTTTATTCATGTTATTTTGTAAATCAAGCTGTGTATACTGCGTGCCTTCACGTGTGCATGTATACTGCGGGCCTTCACGTGTGCATGTATACTGCGTGCCTTCACGTGTGCATGTATACTGCGTGCCTTTATGTGTGTATGTATACTGCGTGCCTTCACGTGTGCATGTATACTGCGTGCCTTCACGTGTGCATGTATAGTGCGGGCCTTCACGTGTGCATGTATACTGCGTGCCTTCACGTGTGCATGTATACTGTGTGCCTTCACGTGTGCATGTATACTGCGTGCCTTCACGTGTGCATGTATACTGCGGGCCTTCACTTGTGCATGTACAGTGTGTCCCTTATGATTTGACGGGAATTGCTTTTATCGTTGTTCCTTTCTCTGTATTAAAACTAATAAAAAGAAACAACAATAAAGATAAGTGACATGAGATTATACACGCGGGTATCCTGCAGGACACGCGCTAACATATTTGCATTTTTTTAACAGCTTCAACTACTTGTGCAGGGTAGAGTTACTTTTTTTTGTTGTAAATTCTTTAATAAAGCATTTCAGTTATTTATTTTTGTACAAAAAATGACACATCCATAAACCAAGACAAGCAGAAGAGTTCCTTATAATAGGGGTTCCCGATTCCAGTCCTCAAGGGCCACCAACAGGTCGGGTTTTTGGGATATCCCCGCTTCAGCACAGGTGGCTCAGTCTTTGACTGCACGACCTGTGCTGAAGCTGGGATATCCCAAAAACCCGACCTGTTGGTGGCCCTTGAGGACTGTAGTTGAGTGTCCCTACTTAGGAGACTAAATACAATCTGTCGAATCCATCGGACTCCTGACCTAACCTATATTTCTGACCATACACTTTTATATTTGGAAAAGGATAATCGTACTGAAAAATAAAACAATATTAAGCACATCGATGGTTGATATCCAACCACTGAATGCCCATTTCATTACTGAGCGATAGAGATGGAGTATATGGTCTCTTTGTTTTAGGATTGGTAGGTAATCAAATCTCCCCGTCTGCATCATCTGGGCCTGGTCTGGGGACGAAGCAGTAGTCGCTCTCTATGACCACTGTCCACGCGTATGTGTATGTGCATCATCCTCTGTCCGGAGGGTAGGACCCCCAGTCGGTCTCCACCACCTACCCTCTTCGCTTTTTTGCTGTGAACCCCCTGGCTGATCACGTCCCTCCAAGCATCATTCACCAGTTCTACGTATCCCAGGTGCTTTTATATTCACCCATTGTGCCCGCCCGCAGGTGAGTTAGCTTCAGGGCGCCCACCCCTCAACGCTACGGGTAGCTGCTTTATTCCAAGAGAGGAGTAACCCCTCAAGCCGCATTCAACAAGTGCAGAATCAGGGGTTTCCTACGTTTGTACTTCAGCATAATATCCCTTTTCAGAAGTATTACTCAAGGATCTTCTGAGACTTTAAACCCCCGTAATCTCCTTTATCTTCTTGTACTGCTCTCCAGAAATGCTTCATGTTTGGGCAGTCCCACCATATATGAAGTATTCTGGAGGCCAGGGTCATGTGTAGGATGATTAGCCCAGATAGGTTCAACTCGACCCTCTTTCCAAAGCACAACAAGTTCTGTATCTTTTCTTTACTTTATTGGGGGAAAGCAGCATAAAAGACAGGCACTTGTGAAGAGATGTTGGTGTTTAGATAATGTCTCTCTGTGGGTGCTTTGTAGTTAAGGACAGGTGAAAAGGGTAATCCTGCCACTAGAGCAGTTACAGCAGGTACTCGCTCAGCCAGTGGTGAAGGTGGAAAAGGAAGTCCCAATGTATTCTGGGTAGCAAGATAGCCTGGGGACAGACCATCTGTGGGCAGAGCAGAGGGGGAGAAGGCAGACTAGCTCATTTGAGAGAAAGGCTGGGACTGCTATAGCAACTCACTGAAATGTCTAAGGGAGCCACAACATGTAGCAATAATGTTGCATTTTCTCACACAGCAAGCTGCTGGGACAGGGGAAAATGACAGGCAACTGAACAAGGGAGAAATGAATCCCATAAACTAAAGGAGAGACAGAGGAATATGGAATCTAGTTCCAGGACACTCCCCATCTGGTATCTGGAGATACCACTATATTCTAGGTATATGTGGAACATATGTGCAATATAACATAACATAACGATGCAAAGTTCATGTCCACATAACGATGGGATACCGGCCGGTACCACCAGCTTGAAGTCCTTTGCCATCTCGGTAAGGTAGGTGAATGCACAGCTCTAGGTTAGCTTGATGCACCACAATGTCTCAGAGTCCACAGAACTGGTAGTCAGTTCTTCCTTGTTATAGTCCGATTTAGGCATTAGGAGGATAGTCTCTGTGATAGGTAAATCTGCCATCTTTTGGTCTTGGCTTTTGCCTCGCAGCATTCGGCACCTAACACATTTGAGGAGATTACTGGCCACGCACCTTTTCATGCCAACGACCCAAATGCCCGCCACCCTAATAGCGCCTTCGGTGAAGTGTCGTCCCTGATGCATTCGTGGTAGTAGCGCACCAACAAAGTAGAGATGTGATGCCGGCCAGGGATGATAAGAGGATTGCATTCCTCCCTGCTCAGTTGGGACTTGTTGAGGCGGCCTCCTACTCTCATGAGGCCGTCATCGTCGATGAAGGGATTCAACTTCCAAAGTGGGCTGTTTTTGGAAACACTCTTCCCTCCACGAATGCAATTGATCTCTTCCGCATACGTTTCTCTCTGAACATGACGGAGAACAGTTTCCTTAGCCCTCGCGATTTCCTCCACGGTGCGCAACTCTTGCAGATGTGCCAGCCGTGGCATCTGGTAGTTTTACCATCTGGTGTCTGACGGAAGGAGAAGGCTATATGCCTGAGATGGGCTACTGCACGCAAAAGGGCTGTCCACCGTGAGAAGCGATGGAATCGATGTGATCCGAATGCGTTTCTGTGCAATACATTGGTGAGTAACACGGATACTTGTGGGGGCCTTATCTCCATATCCTTCTCGGGATCCACGAGTTCAAAGTCGCCAACTGGGGTTGGTGGCATTTCCGCGGGCTGCTCAAGAAACGTTGGTCCTGTGAGCCATGACGTGTTCTGCAGTTGTGATGCGGGTACTGATCTGGTGGCGTGATCTGCAGGATTTTGATCTGTGGGCACGTGGTGCCATTGTTCTGGTTGGGTTGACTTCCTGATTCTTTCTACACGGTTGGCCACGTATATGTAGAATCTCCTTTTCTTGTTGTATATGTAGCCCAGTACCATCTTGCTATCTGTGTAGAATCTGACGGCATCTGGTTTGCTGTCCATCTCGATCTCGATGAGCTCCGCCAGTTCTACCGCTAACACTGCACCACATAGCTCGAGTCTGGGTATAGTATGGTCGGGTTGTGGCGCCAGCTTAGCCTTGCCAAGGATGGACCTGATGTGGTAACTTCCACCCACGTCTGTCGTTTTTAGGTAGGCCACCGCTGCTACAGCCTTTGTGGAGGCATCTGAGAATACGCAAAGCTCTTTGCTGTGTGCGGCGGTGAGAGATGTAGGTGAGTAGGTGTCATATTCTCTAGCCTGCTGTACCCATGCTTGGCCACCGGGACTGCTGCCACTCTCAATGTCTTGTTCTAGCCTGCAGTACCTATACTTGTCCACCGGGATTGCTGCTGCTAAACTAAGGAACATTCCAGACTCTGATACCTGACACCTCTGCACCTGTGCTCCCTCTCAGCCTGCCTATATAAACCTCCCTTTCCTGTTCCTACCTTGCCTCTGTTTCAAGTCAGACTCCTATGCACATGCCTCTGATCCTGATCTGTTCCTGTACTTGTATTTGAGTCTGTTCGCAGTAAAGGCCCTTGCTGGTAATCTGGCTTGTCCCTGTTTGTTCCCGTTCTCAGTCCCTGCTCCCAGACCTGTCCCTGCTCGCCTGTCCTGTTCAAGTCTCCTCGTTGCCGACCTCTGCTTGTTACCTGACTTCGCTACCTGCCGCCTGCCTCGGACCCCTGCTTGTTACCTGACTTCGCTACCTGCCGCCTGCCTCGGACCCCTGCTTGTTACCTGACTTCGCTATCTGCCGCCTGCCTCGGACCCCTGCTTGTGACCCCTGCTACGCTCCTGCTTTTCCGGCCACCGAGATCCTCCCCCGCCACAGGAGTCTCCCGTGACAGAAAACAAAGGCCACTTCTGGACCTCGCTGGAACAGATTCTTCTTCTGCCTGCACCCTTTCCTGCCTGCTGCAGCAGACCACATCCGCATGGTTGAAGATAAGTACTTTCGTTTCTTTTTTGGAAATCCCAGTTGGGATCTTGAAGGTTTTTTTTTGTTGCTGCTAAGTGTTCTGCAAGAATTTTTGCGTTCATAAAAAAAACAAAAAAAAAAACATTTTTGCTGAGACTAGAACTGTTGCTGCAGTGCACCTTTCTTTGAGTTTTTTTTTCTTTTGTGCAGTGCCTGGGTTAACCCTTGCAGTACCTGTTGCCACCTTTTAACACTCTGACTTTTCATTCCCTGGACAAGGCTTGTCTCTGCATCCCTGGTTGGACCACTGCTGTTCACAGGGTTCCCATTTCAAAAGACAAGAGTGCTTCCATTATTTTGTTACTGCATGCTGTGATTTTTCCTGCAATCTGTTGTTCATTCTTATGCTTCTGCTTTAAAGACACATTTCCTCTTTACTGGTTTCTTGGGAAGTGTGGTTTCCCCATGTCTGAAATTATGGCTCCCACTCAAAAAACAGTCTTGAGCAGTAAATGTGAACACAGTACCACTGATTCTTCAGAACTTCTCAAAGCAAGGAAGAAGAAGAAAAAGAAGGGAGGTATTACTGTGGAAGTTGAAATTAAGGATGAACCTTTAACCCCAGAGTCTGCATTTGATGAAAGAGATATGCTGCAGCTTAAGGCAACTCACAGACTTATCCCAAGAATAGTGGAAGAAAAGAACGATGTATTTAATCCACGAAAAGATGCCCTAACTCAGACACTTCAATCTGCACGAAAAGAGATTGATTGTCTTCATGGACGTTTAGATAAAGCGCAAGAAGCCAAGGCTGCACTACAGAGCTGTCTATCCTCAGCAATTGCTAAGTGTGTTCTCCAGGAAAAAGAAAAGCACCAGTTGGAGAGTGACCTGGATGTCATGTCAGGTGAGCTGGAGAGGGCATATGCTGATGCTGCTGAGGATCAGCGCCTCGCTTCTAAAAGTAACGAATTCCTGTAAATCTCTATGAAGGAAATTGACAGGCTTAATACAGAGCTTAAAGTCTCCCAGGAGGAGATTTGCTACTTCAAAAAAGAGATGGAAGTCGTTAGGGAGGAGAGATGCTACTTGAAAACAGAGATACGTTCTATGAGAGACGCCTCCGAGGAGTTAAATAGTAGGTTTGAAACTATAAACCAAATGAGTAAGAATATCTCTGTCCAAGCCAGTGAAGGAGATAAAAGACTCCATGAATCAGAAGAGGAGAAGAGACAATTGATTGAAGAAAAGTCAAGGATGCAATTGGCACTGGAAAAAGCAGAGGGTGACTGGGAAAAAGAAAAATATCAGTTGGAGAATGACAGGGTGATCTTGTCAAGTAAGGTGGAGAAGGCCTACGCGGATTCTGCCCAGTACCAGACTTTCATGGCTCAAGTTGACATAGCACTGGAAGCATCTCAGAAAGAAGTTCACAGGCTTACTACAGAGCTGAAAGCCTCTAAGGAGAAGAGTTGCCACTTCAATACAGAACTATGTTCATTGAGAGAAATCTTCGAAGAGTTAAATATCAGTTTTGAAACTGTAACCCAAGAGTGCAAGAATCTCTATGTCCAAGTCAGTGAAGGAGATAAGAGTCCCTGCTCCCAGACCCGTCCCTGCTCGCCTGTCCTGTTCCAGTCTCCTCGTTGCCGACCTCTGCTTGTTACCTGACTTTGCTACCTGCCTCCTGCCTCGGACCCCTGCTTGTTACCTGACTTCGCTACCTGCAGCCTGCCTCGGACCCCTGCTTGTTACCTGACTTCGCTACCTGCCGCCTGCCTCGGACCTCTGCTTGTTACCTGACTTTGCTACCTGCCGCCTGCCTCGGACCCCTGCTTGTTACCTGACTTCGCTATCTGCCGCCTGCCTCTGATCTCTGCTTGTGACCCCTACTACGCTCCTGCTGTTCCGGCCACCGAGATCCTACCCGCCACAGGAGTCTCCCGTGACAGTAGGGGCGTGGGATCTGAAGTTGCTCGAGGGCCTTCAAGGAGTACTTCCACGTCTCCCACTCTTTATGTTTTTCTGGGGGTAGTGGGGTGTCCCATTCCTGCTTTTCGAAGGACATTTCTCTGAGAAGAGACTTCCCTTGTATAGTGACAGGAGCCACGAATCCTAGCGGATCGTAAAGACTGTTAACGGTGGACAGGACTCCGCGACGTGTGAAGGGCTTTTCTTCGATGGCTACCTGGAACGTAAAGGTATCTGTTTTAAGATTCCAGCTTATCCCCAGGCTCCGCTGTATGGGAGGCGTGTCGGTCCCCAGATCCAAATTCTTGAGATCATTTGCTTGATCATCTGCGTGGAACGCCTTCGTCACTGTGGCACTATTGGAAGCTATTTTGTGCAATCTTAGGTTGGCATTTGCTAACATCTTTTGCGTCCTTTTGAGTAGATCTATGGCTTCTTCTTCGGTGGGAACTGATTTTAATCCGTCGTCCACATAGAAGTCTCTTTCGACGAAGTTCCTGGCGTCTTTCCCGAACTCTGCTTCTCCGTCTTGGGCCGTTCTTCTGAGGCCGTAGGCAGCCACCGCAGGTGATGGGCTGTTCCCGAAGACATGTACTTTCATGCGGTACTCTGTGATTTAGTTTTCTATGTCGTCATCTTGGTACCACAGGAATCTTAGGTAGTTACGGTTGTCTTCTCGCACAAGGAAGCAGTGGAACATCTGTTGAATGTCTGCTGTTATGGCGATTGGCTCCTTGCGGAAGCGGATCAACACTCCCAGAAGACTGTTTGTCAGGTCCGGCCCGGTGAGGAGAACATCGTTTAGGGAGACTCCCTGATGCTGAGCACTGGAGTCGAATACCATTCGAATTTGGCCAGGTTTCTGGGGGTGGTAGACGCCAAACGACGGGAGGTACCAGCATTCTTCGCCTTTTCTCAGTGGGGGCGCCGACTCTGCATGGCCACTGTGGAAGATTTTCTGCATGAAGGCCACAAAGTGTCCCTTGGTCTCCGGTTTCCTTTGTAGGTTACGGCGAAGCGAAGCGAGCCTAGACATGGCGTGGTCTCTGTTTTTTGGGAGGCGTCTTCTTGGTGAGCGGAATGGTAGTGGGGCCGCCCAACTGCCTAATTCGTCTTTGAAGAGCTCCTTATCCATTAACCTCAAGAATTCTTTATCTTCCATTGATGGCGCCTGTTTGTCGTCGTCCTTTGTTGTCTGGAACACTGTACTCCCTAGGTCATTGGGGTATTTTTCTGTCACAAGCGCGTCTCCATAGTTCTTTTTGGTCTCGAGCTTCTCGTGGACTTGGAAGTGGTTCGGACAGGGTTTGAAGTGGGATGTACGACCGTTCTCCAACAAGTTTGTTCGTAGGGCGTCTACGTTGTCGGGTCCTCGTATCCTGTCTATGCATACTTCTCCCACTACCACCCATCCTAGATCGAGCCTTTGAGCGCTTGGGCCGTTGTGGTCCCCGTTTCGCTGTTTGTGGATCTTGTGCGCTCTCATGATGTCCCTGCCAAGTAGCAGCATGATCTGGGTGCCTTCGTCTAGTGGTGGGATACGATCGGCAATAGCTTTTAGATGGGGATGGTGTCGCGGCACGTCTGGTGTGGGGATCTCACTCCTATCTTCTACCATGTGATTGCACTCGATGAGTGTGGGAAGGGGCATGTTCACTTTGCCGTCTATTGAGCATATGGTGTAGCAATTCACTCTTCTCCCTGTGGTCTCCATTCACCCTGCGCACGTTCTGAGAGTGCAAGGAGAAGCACTGTCTTGTATGTTAAACATGTCGAAGAATTCTGACCTGACCAGCGATCGGTTGCTCTGGTCGTCGATGATTGCATACATCCTTCTAGCTCTTTGGGGTTGTCCCTCTGGGTGCACTGCTACCAGACATATTTTAGAGCAAGATCTACCGTCGCTTCCTTCTCCACATACCTCTGTGCATTTGGACGCTACCGACGTCGTGGGGGGTGTATCTCCCACTTTTTCCTCCCCGCCCTGCTTTGTCGAAGGGTTAGGAACTTTGCTGGATTTGTGCTTCATAGCTTCCGGGTGTAAAGCGGCTATGTGCCTGTCACTATCGCACTCTGTGCATTTCATAGCTTCTTTGTAGTCCTTGAATAAATGAGTTGTGGAAGCACAACATTTGAAACAAGCTCCCCATTCCCTGAGTAAGTTCTTTCGCTCCTCTATGGGTTTCATTCTTAATCTGATACACTTGTTAAGCGGATGCGGCCTTTTGTGTATAGGGCATTCTTTGTTAAGGTCCCTTGGTTTCTTGTCCCTGTCGGCCGCCTGGCCGGGACTCGCGTGGGTCGTAGGGGGCATGTCCGTCCTGTGGACCGAGATGGGTGTTCTGGTGTACTTGTATCTCGCTGCTGACCTCTCGTTCCTTGGGTGGCTGGCACTGGATGTGGTCTGAGCCCCTAAGATGAAGCTGGGGTCGTTCCTCGTCCTTGCTGCTTCGCGAATGAAGCTCAAGAAAACTGAGAATGGGGGGTAGGCGACTTGCTTCTCCCTTTTGTATTTGGAGCTTTGTAAAATCCACCTTTCTTGGAGGTTGTAGGGTAGCTTCTCCAAGATGGGTCTCACTCCACGAGCTGAGTCTAGGACGTTGAAACCTGTTAAGGAATGGTCTTTCCTTGCAAACTCCAGCTCTTGCAGCAGGTCCCCAAGATCTCGTAACTTCGAGTAGTCTTTAGTTGTGATCTTGGGGAAACTGTCGACTCTTTTGAAGAGCGAATCCTGGACTGCTTCGGGGCTACCGTAGGACTCTTCTAGCCTTTCCCACACTAGGTCAAGACCTACTTGGGGTTGGTTTGCGTTTGCCGCTCCAAGTCTCTTTGCGTGCTCCCTGTATTCGTTCCCCAGGAACTTGAACAGCATGTTGAGCTCTTCCCTTGTTGAGAATTCCAAGCTGTTGATTGCGTCCTTGAACGTGAACTTCCACGTCCGGTAGTTCTCAGGGCGGTTGTCGAAGCTGATGTGTCCTGTTTGCACCAGGTTGCGCCGGATCATATACTTGGCTATGTCTGTCAGGCCTGAGGCATCGGCGTGTTGGTCGCGTTCTGAGGTAGTTGCTGGGAGGGTCCGTGTGGTCGCCTCTTCCTTTGCGTGGACGCGTGGTGGCTGCTGGTCGGTGTGAGGGGCTGTGTTCTCCCGTGTGGGTGTACCTGGATTGCGAGCCTGTTGTGGTGCATCCGTGTGCGCGCTGGCGTGTGGATCACTGTTGCGGCTGTGGCTATCCCAGGCAGCATGTCCCACTGAAGGAACAGCGTCTCCTCCTCGTGGAGCTAGCAAGTATTCGGTGTCTGTGGAGTCACTCGCTCCGTGTTGAGATGGCGCGCTGGTGTTTACACTGAAGAGGCTCCTTACTTAGTCTTCAGTGCGTTGGATTGGATCCTCTGAGGCTATCCGTCTGTACAGTAGCTCCCCGCCGTCCTGTCTCGCAGCTGCTTCTAAGACTTCGGCTTGGGCTATGGCGGCAGCTGCGTCCTCCTCTTTGCTTAGAGCTTCTAGATCCGCGTCCAATTTGGCCTTTCTACGTGCAGCGGCGGCATTGGCAGCGGCGGCGGCGTTGGCAGCGATGGCGTTAGCAGCGACGGCGTTGGCAGCGACGGCGTTCTGCTCCTCTTCTTCTATGCGCGCTCTTTCTGCCCTTACGGCTGCCTCTCTCCGACTATATTCGGCCCTGGCACGTGCGGCCTCTGCGGCGGCTCGCGCCTTGGTAGCGTTTGTGCTTGCGCTGGATGCGTTAGATTGCGCTGATCTTGCTGACCTTGATGAGTGTCTGTGCTTGAGCGCTGCGATGCGTTCTCCAGGAGGAGCTCTTTTCTATCACTTTGGGCGTCTGCGATGGCGGTCTGCACGATGCCATCGAGCTCCAGGTCAATCGCCTTTTGCAGGTCGCGTTCCCGCGTGCTGTCTTCTGTGTTAGTTCTTGTCAGATAGGTGAAATATGCCTGTGACAGCGTTACGTAACGTCTATGGCATAACTTAATCTGAGTAATAGCTTGTTTGATCTGGGTTTCTTGATCGCTAGCACTTGCGACATTACTTATTTCACGATCAGTGTCCTCCCAGGCCTTCTCTAATTTTTCGCGGTGTGCGTCAATGTCAGCCTCATATTTTTCACGGCCCTTTTGTGTCAGTGTGACTGTCCGTTTGGGCCTTGCGTCTGCCTGCGCCTGTTGCAGTTGCGCGGCGGTCTCTGTGTCTGAGTGGTCATTCTCCTTCGTGATATCTGGTGAGGCTCTGAGTTCTGCCATGCTGTAGGTGTGTGTAGGCCTTTAGCCAGTGCGTGTGGCGTGCGGTCTTTTACCTGTGTCAGCGATGGGCGACTGTCTCAGATGAAGCCGAGCGGTGTCCTGCAGCGTTCAGCGTAGGGGTAGCTGTACTCACAGGTGTCCGGTGGCTCTGCCGGTGTCCTGGCGGGTGTCCGGTGGCGTGGCCCTTGGTGGCGCTCGCCGTGGGGACGTGCGCAGGGTAAGGTGAGATGGTAATCCCTCACTATGGAGCTGTGCAGAGGGTGGACTCAAAAAGACAGAGAAGACAATCAAGGCTCTGTGTGTTATGGACTTTCTGTCTGCAAAGCTGCGTGTGCAGTGTAAGCTGCTTGCTGCTTTTCAGTCTGCAGAGACTGCTCTGTGTTATCATAAAGTCTAGAGTAGCAGCTCTTGTAAGTGTCTGTAAGGCACACGGTATCCTTTTAACTATTCTGGAGGCTAGGGTCATGTGTAGGATGATTAGCCCAGATAGTTTCAAATCGGCCCTCTTTCCAAAGCACAACAAGTTCTGTATCTTTTCTTTACTTTATTTGGGGAAAGCAGCATAAAAGACAGGCACTTGTGAAGAGATGTTGGTGTTTAGATAATGTCTCTCTGTGGGTGCTTTGTAGTTAAGGACAGGTGAAAAGGGTAATCCTGCCACTAGAGCAGGTACTCACTGAGCCAGTGGTGAAGGTGGAAAAGGAAGTCCCAATGTATGCTGGGTAGCAAGATAGCCTGGGGACAGACCATCTGTGGGCAGAGCAGAGGGGGAGAAGGCAGACTAGCTCATTTGAGAGAAAGGCTGGGGCTGCTATAGCAACTCACTGAAATGTCTCAGGGAGCCACAACATGTAGCAATAATGTTGCATTTTCTCACACAGCAAGCTGCTGGGACAGGGGAAAATGACAGGCAACTGAACAAGGGAGAAATGAATCCCATAAACTAAAGGAGAGACAGAGGAATATGGAATCTAGTTCCAGGACATGAAGCAATGTGCCCTTTCCCCACATCCTCTCCGCCACCTCTCTGATGCACCAGGGAACACTACTACCAATCTGTCTTTGGGGTAATACCACCTATATGAAACATTCTACAGGCATACCCCTGTTTAAGGACACTCACTTTAAGTACACTCGCGAGTAAGTACAGGCATACCCCGGTTTAAGGACATTCACTTTACACTCGCGAGCAAGGACATATTTTCAATAGCACCATACCCCTGTGTCCGTATGCTCGCCTCGCGAGTACGGACACTTATTCTGTCCTACATACTGCCGTAGTAGTGATGCGCTGATTACCCTCACCCAATAGGCAAATGGCAGCTCGGGCATGCGCCAGTCAGCACGTCCTGAACAGCAATACCGGCTCCCTACCTGTACCGAAGCATCGATAAGTGGAAAAAAGGTAGTGCTTCACTTTAAGTACATTTTCGCTTTACATACATGCTCTGGACCCATTGCGTACGTTAATGCGGGGTATGCCTGTATATGGGTTCTACAGTTCTAACTGATATTGAGGCGGTTCTTGTTATGTCCCATATCCTGTTCTCCCACGCCTTCCCATCACTTTGCTTCTCATTCTGACCGCCCTCCCCTAGCAACCTATAAATTACTGCTAGTTTGTATCCAGTGGCCCCTCGGCACCTGTAGATTAACTCCCACCATGTATGTGGTCTTGGTATCAATGTCCTGTTATGTATCTGGATATAGTTACATATTTGCCTGTATTGCCAGGTTTCTCTGTTGTGCCACGCAAACCTTTCCTCAAAGTGCCCATATGGTAATAGTTTATCTACAAAGAGGAGGTCACCAAGTTGGGTGATCTTTGTCTCGGTCCAGCTTCCAAATGCCCGAAGGGTAATAGCTGGGGGGAAACCCTGGGTTGTCACAGATGAGTGTTAATGGGGAGGGATGTCTGGTGAGACCAAGTGGAACCCTGACCTTCTCCCACACCTGATTGAAACGGACTATCACAGGGTAGGGCAGAGATTGGAGGAACTAGTCACGTATCCTCCCTGCACCATGGGGTGGGATCACTAAATCACAGAGGGAGATATATGCAGATTCAGTTACACATGTAGTGTTCGGCTGCAGCGGAGCAGGACGCCAGACAGCGTGGAGTTCCTCCGGACGGAGACTCCCCTACGTGTACCGGCCTACAGGACCGACATCATCCAGGACGCTAAGGAGTGAGGGGATTTATGTTGGAGGCCCCACTGCGTGGGACCTGAAGCAACATTGCTTCTCAAGTATTTCCTGGTCGGGCGTTGACCATGAAGGTACCAACCATGAACCGACACTTAACGGGGTAAGCAACCTCATATTTGGGTGTGGCATTGTTTTGTGGACACCGGGTGTTTAAGTGCCCAGGGCACCCTCAGTACTTTGGGGGAACCACACAGGGGTTTGGGGTATTGTACAACTGTATTGTACTATTGCCAATGTATATTTGAGTGTGGTGTATGCTCTATGTCATTATAGTAAAGCCCAGTTATAATTATAGTGTGGTATTGTTATTACCGAGAGTATAGAGTCCTCTGAGGAATCATACCGCCAACGCTGGGATCCCTCATAGGTGGAGGCGCTGCACCCAAGGCTCCCAAAAGTGGAGGCTTAGCCCTCCTGTGAGCAGACAGGTACAGCAGCACGCGTAATTGCCGCGTAGTTCCCTTAGGCATAGGGAAAGGGGGCTACAACTGTAGCAAATGGCACAAGGCAGGGATGTCCTTGGTCCCCCGTGTTTTTTATGTGTTCCTTTTTATGCCTTAATTCCTTAGAGATATTTTCTGTATTTACTTTTTGTATTTACTTTTTTCCATAGAATAATAAAAAAAATGACTTGCTTTTCCCTCCTATATTAAATGCTTTTTGTAAATCAGGTAAAATCATTTCAAAGGAAGATTTAAAGCAAACATTCTGCAGTGTTGAATGATTTTTAGGACCATGAAAGAGCAAATAACATAATTCACAAAATATATGTTCCCTAATAAATCACGGCATGTCAGTTTTACTTTCATTTGCCGTGTATGCAATGATTGCACAATAACATGCACGCCTCAGTCCTACCTTCTGTGCGAGTTCAGGAAGTGGGCTGTGTAATATATCTGGGAAACTTTGCTTTTTTGTATTGCACTTCGTCCTGCAGACACTGACGGTTGGATATGGCTCCCGTCTCTCAGGTGGCATTGTGCTCGGTGCTGTGCACATTGTTTGCTGTGAACCTAACAGGTAAGGCTTCTCTGGGATTATTTCAGATGATGGCTTGCTGACAGGACTAACAGGGAAAGAGACAGCCAAACCCCGCAGCGCTCACACCTGTCAGTCCTAATTCGTGCCTCGGTTCTCTCCTTGTTGCAGTAAATAATAATACCACTTATGGTGCATTTGCATGTCTGACAGGACTACAGCCTATCGCGTACGCTATAATAGGGAAAGACTGGGATGCAGATCTGTCTGAGACATGCAAATTCACCACCAGGAATATTTTATTTGCTGTACTCTAACCAGAAATATTTTGCTTTTTTAATGCAACCGACGGCACGTAGCATAGAAAAAGCAGTAAGCAGAATAACGTGTAAGAATAAAATAAAGGTTTATGGTTCCCGTGTCAGTATCATGCTTGTATGTTTTTTTAGACACAGACACGCAGTTGAAAGAAAAACTTCCTTCTCTCCCAGAACTGCAGACAGAAGCCCTGCATATTCCCACCAGATGCCAGTGCATACGTCACTCCAAATTCATCCACCCCAAGCACATCCGAAACTTCACTGTGACAGACCCTGCGGCGCACTGCAAAAGCGCAGAAGTTATGTGAGTTGTGAGATTTTTGTCTACTGCAGGACTTTAGTTACCATTAAATATTTACCCTGGGGCAATTCAATCAATCCTGTTAAAACGCTAGAGAGGAAAAAAACAGGAAAAATATACAAGAAATATATCGAACATTCCCCCCTCCCCCATATACCGTCTCCTGCAGTGAAACTAATCATTTATTATCATACAGCCCTACATGTAGGATGATAGATTGGGTATCCGACCCTGCCCCAAGGAATTTACTAACCAATTACTGTATTTAGCAGTTTTTTAAAAGCTTGTCACGATGACACCAACTTTTATCAACACATTTATATTTCTGGGTACTTGATTGAACAGAACAAGTTGCAAAATAAATTGTGATTTATTTCCTTAATAGACAAACACACGACATCTGCAGAATACATGCGCCGAGGCCACCGGTCAGCCCTTTTGACCGGTCTTATGAACTGTGGGTCACTTGGCTATTCGTGGGTTTTTTTGTTCCCACGAGGGGATTGGATCCACATGTTAAAGATAGCTTTGGCCAGTCTATAACTGTGGCTCCCCAATTATTCCCAGTGTGACTCCTGAATTTTAATCCATGATGTAAAGATGCAAGACTTTGTTCCAGCCCAGCAGCAACCAGTCCAGGAGTGAAGGGGTTAATAACAACATAACCACAGGACTTTTAAAACCAAGGCTGCATTTCTTGCGCTTGCAAGCAGAGGACAATTTCTTTTGTTTCAAAGGACAATTTATTTCATCCCCTGATTCCCGTAAGTGTTGTTTTCAAGTGTATTCTGCAAATGTCGTGTGTTTGTCTATTAAGGAAATAAATCACAATTTATTTTGCAACTTGTTCTTTTCAATCAAGTACCCAGAAATATAAATGTGTTGATAAAAGTTGGTGTCATCGTGACAAGCTTTTAAAAAACTGGTGGCAGCGGTGGGTTGTGTGCTAGGGGGTAATGTGACCTGCTGCGGTCACCCACAGCGACGGTGGTTTTAGAGTGTTTTCTCTATCTATAACACAGAAGCCCAGAGAACCTTCTGGCAACGCTTCTCTGTATTGCATAAAATAACCAATTTTCACCCATATGGGTTCAGTATGTCCTAGATCAGGGGTGCGCAAAGTAGGGGGTGCGAGATTTTATGGGGGGACGCGGCGGTTAAATGCTCTTCCCCAAGGCATTTAAATTAGGTGCGAGGCCTCTGTTAATCTCTTACCTGGTCTCAGCTACCTCTTTGGCGCATCGCCATCACAACGTGGCGTCGCAAAGCTCAGAGCCAGTAAGGGAAGAGGGGGGACGAGAAGAGGGGAGAGCGATGGGAAGGGAAGGGGGGGCGAGAAGGGGGGAGAGCTGACAGGGGGGGCGCAAACAGAAAAGTTTGCGCACCCCTGTCCTAGAGTTACCGCAATATACCGATACGATAGTAATATTGCGATAAGAATTAACGATAAGCCAATGCGGACGTGTTTGTTACCGTGACATTGCGGTCAGTCCGCTGTGGGGGTCCTGGGTATTTTAGGGACCGCAAATAACATGGGGTACAAGATGCCCAGCTACCGATGTAAGTGGGGTACAGTGCCCCTCCTTCCCCAGAGTATCAGGGTGTCCAGGGGGGTACCCCCTTCTTAGCGCCTTTCCCGAAATACCGTCACAATGACTATTTTTTAACATTATAAAGCAGTTTGCGAAAGAACTGCGACAGTTAATGTAATTTTTCCTGGAACTGATATCTATGGCAATAAATATTTTTAGGATAAAGAACCCTGAGAGGTGGGAAAGCGGGTAACATATCAAATACTTGTTGGTCCAAGTAAAGGTATCGGACCCCCCCCCCCCTCCCTCCTGTGTTACTACCTGATTAAAACAAGATTTAACATTTTTTATCATTTTATTAGAATGGTTAAGAAGTTTTGTTAAAGGGTCTCATTAATAATGGGCATTTTAAAGTAGGGATTCCGGTTTTAGGTGTTTCCTTTTTTTTTTGGTGTAAAATCTGTTTTTTCCCTCATTTAATAAAGAAAACAAGAACGGTGTTTATCAGTGTAAAGGAGGGAAAAAAACAGACATCTGAATAAAGAAAGAAATTTAAAAAACTTGCGTTCGTTTCCTTGTGTTGCATTTGAGTCCTGCCTGTGGCTGCTACAAGAGGGGGTGCTTCATTTGGGGGTTTTATCTGTTTTAAGTGAAAAAAATGATTATGGTTTAAAGCAGCAAATGAAAACCCCGCGTGTGCGCACTTTCCCACATCTCAGGCAGGTTTGCTTCCTCTGCAGCCAGGGATTCTGGGAAATGACATGCAAATGAGCACACTGCCAGTGTAACAGCCTCACACTGAGACCCAAAAGGTTGAAAAAGCTGTATGTGAGCAGGTTACTGGCTCTGCACTTCTTTAACCCCGCCTTTGCTGAAAAGCTGTGTAATCCGGCAGGCATACACTTATAGGGATTCAAATGGATAAGAAGCCAAATTGGGGGAGTCTTTGATATAAATATTTATTGTCCAGGCATTTGACTTTTGTTTCGTTTGCAGACTAGAGGTGCAACAGGGGAGCAGAATTGGGGAAATGTGCCTAGATCCAACAAAGAAGCAAGGGAAGAGTTTGATCCGCTGCTGGAAAAAGTGAGTGTCGCCCGACTCAGGGCCGCGGTGGGATCATGTGACTGCGTTAACCCTTTGGGCGCGCTGGGCCGTAGCAGCTACGTCCAAGAATCCTGCTCGTTTTGCTCGGGCGTCGGACGTGGACAAAAGGGGGGGTGACTCCTGTTTCGTCATCAGTGACGGAAGCGATCGTACGTGATCAGAGGGGCCATGCCACTCTGCCCTCCCTGGCACTCACAGGGTTAAAAACCGAATCACCAGAACCTTTTTCACTGACCTATTCTCGTTACTTTCCCATTTAGAAAATACAAATGTTATATTACTCTTCATACTTAACACCGCCCCCTCATATTTGTTACAGGGTTCCCCCTGCGCCAAACACCCCTATTTTCAGCTTTGGTGACACCCCGTTGAAGTTATCAGGTTTAAATCGCCCCCAGGGGAAACAAAATGGCTGCCAAATCTCAGACCAATAGGAAGCTGCAACATCATCGGCTGTGGCTTCCTATTGGTTGGCCATTTAAATCTCCTTTAAAAACCAGGAAGTAATTAATACCTGTAACATCCACCGGGCAGTCCGGGCGCTGAAGATAGGGCGGTTCTGGAGGACCCAGTGGTTCCAGCCCTGTACAAAAACTAAACTAAGATGGGGTGAGTTAGGGTGGATTACTCTTCGGCCGATATATAGGTGCCTAATAGCACAGAACAGCACAGTGCCACGTTCTTACCACACGTGGCTGTAATCCCTTAGCAAAAGTAGTAAGCGTTATTTATTCCGTGGCCTTTCTTGCAATGCTTTTTGGCCTACATTCATCTCATTTATCACCCTCTCTATCCACCTTTTAGACCCACCTTAAAACACACTTGCTTAACGAAGCGTACAGTATGAGTAGCTCCGTGGCTGATACTATACACCTCATACATAAAGCGTGGCCCCCTGCTGACGCACTTACCAGAACGCCCTCCTACTGTCTCTGTATGTTCTCACTACTTACCAATTAGATCAAGGGTGCGCAAACTGGGGGGTGCGGCGGTTACCGAGGCCCCACGCTCTTCCCCACGGCATTTAAATTGAATGCCGGGGGAGGCATGAGGCCTCTGTAACTCCCTTACCTGCTCTCTGCCGGGTCTTCGGGTACGCGTCGCCATGGCAACGCGGCATAAAATTCTGCCGCGGGGTCACATGACCCGTGACGTCATTTGACGCCGAGTCCTTGGCGAGGGGGCGCGAACGCTGCGGCTGCCGGAGAGGGGGGCGCAGCTCAAGAAGTTTGTGCTCCCTTGAATTAGATTGTAAGCTCTTCGGAGCAGGGACTCCTCTTCCTAATTGTTACTTTTATGTCTGACGCGCTTCTCCCCTTTACGTGTTATTTGTGTTATTTGTTATTTATATGATTACCACGTGTATTACTGCTGTGACGCGCTAAGTGCATTAATGGCGCTATATAAATAAAGACATACATTTTGATTATTGCAAACCCAGTAAACCTCTCTATCCGAAACCAGCGAGAGGGGCAGGGGAAGCTTCTCCAAGGGCACATTTGGTAATCGATAACATTTTATTCTGCCAGAGCCAATCATTTTATTTTGCATATATTTTACTTAATAATTCAAAAAGGCTATGACATGCTTTACTATCATTTGTGTATTTATATCTGTGCGCGGGTTTGCAGAGTTATGGGTTCATTAAGTCACATGGGGTTCCACCGAACCACCATACATTCTGACACAGGTATAACAAAGGTTAAAACCCCTACAATATACTGTATGTGGATAGCTCCAGGCCCACTATATGCAGGGCGAACATACTGTGTACGTGTTATTGTCTGTTTCATCATGGAAGATATTTAGTAGTATCCCAAATAAGGGACAACAGTCTAACGCAAAAGAAAAACAAAGGGGTTATTCAACATTTTCCGGTGGTCCTCAAAGTCCCCGTTGACTTGAATGATGGTTTCAGCCGATTGCATTATACTGAATTACTCCCACGTACGCTGACATGTGTCAAACTGCTTCTGTTAGCAGCGGATTAAGGGCTGATAACTAAGTGCAGACATAAATCTGCAGAAATGCCGATCAGTTTGGGTTATAAAGCAGGTTCTAGTAAAGTCGTTTTTAAAGGTGAAATTGTTGCCCCCCTATCGTAAACAATGTGACTAATCTCACCGGCTTCCTTAAACCACTTACACTTCAAAGCAAACATTTGACTTTTTTTTTTTTTAATTTCTCAGGAAATTCAGTTTAATGTTTCCTTAATCTGTAAACCGCACGGTTCTTATCAAAGAGCCAATAAAGATAAGGGGAGGTAAACCAAAACCAAAAATACAAAGTCTACTCCAGATCAGTAAATAATGAATCGTGTATGAATGGAACAAGCAAAGAGAGGGAGTAGTAGACTTTATGTTTTTTAATTGTTTTTACTGTTTCTCCATTATTTCGATCTTTGGTTTCACAATAAATATTATAATTAGTATTTTTCCATACCTATCTTGAGTGCCCCTTTTTTAGAGTTTCTACAGGTGCAGTTTTTTTGGATTCTGTATTTTTCTTTTTATCTTGGGTGCACAGCCTATTATATTTGTTTTTAGGCTTGTTAGGTTTTTTTTTTTTATTAGTTTTTATGGTAGTAGAGGGAGGCACAGTCATATCTAATTAGTGATATCAGATGGACGGAAGCAGCCAGAGGAAAGCAAGTCTTGTCATGTTTACACACTAACTTAAAAAGGATAAAAATAAATACTTAGGTGTGTCAAATTCTGTAAAAAAAAAAAGAAAAAGTTAACTCAATCCCCCCCTATATGTTACGAATTAAACAGTTGCCATTTGCACACTTTGGTTTTACGAGAGTCTGATCCTGGATGACAGACCCACAAACCTTAGCTTGGGGTTTCTCCGGATCAGAAGGCTCTGCAAGGCTTCAGATTACAGGAGGTCCTCAGGATTAGACGTGAGGTTATTAGCAGACTAGGGTGGACAATGCTTGTGATGGTACGGGCAGCCTGGCATGCATATTAAAGCATGCGGTGGTCACACCTATTCTCAAAAACCAAACGTAGACCCCAAGTGCCTTACTAATTACCTCTCTGTATCCCTCCTGCCGCTTGCCTCCTAATTGCTAGAACGTCTCGTGTTCTCCCGTATGATCAATTGTTTTAAATTCCTTCTCCCTCCTGGACCGTTTACAATATGCCTTTTGTACAGCTCACTCACCAGAGGTTGCACTCACTAAATTAGCCAATGATCTACATGAAGCTAAATCACAAGGTCACTTTCCCTACTAATCCTGCTCGATCTCTCCACTGCCTTTGATTTTGTTGATCACTCTCTTCTCCGTCATATTCTAAACTCTCTTGGTATCCGCAACAAAGCGCTATCCTGGTTCTCATCACACCTCAACCCCCCACCTCTCCCACCCCACCTCACCTTCTCTCCTCCCCTTACCTGTGGGACTCCCACACACACAGTATACACCCAGCACCTTCTCCCCCCCCCTTACCTGTGGGACTCCCTCACACTCAGTATACACCCAGCACCTTCTCTCCCCCCCTTACCTGTGGGACTCCCTCACACTCAGCATACACCCAGCACCTTCTCTCCTCCCCTTACCTGTGGGACACACTCACACTCAGTATACACCCAGCACCTTCTCTCCTCCCCTTACCTGTGGGACTCCCTCACACTCGGCATACAACCAGCGCCTTCTCTCCTCCCCTTACCTGTTGGACTCCCTCACACTCAGTATACACCCAGCATCTTCTCTCCTCCCCTTACCTGTGGGACTCCCTCACACGCAGCATACACCCAGCACCTTCTCTCCCCCCCTTACCTGTGGGACTCCCTCACACTCAGTATACACCCAGCACCTTCTCTCCTCCCCTTACCTGTGGGACTTCCTCACACTCAGTATACACCCAGCACCTTCTCTCCTCCCCTTACCTGTGGGATTCCCTCAGACTCAGCATACACCCAGCACCTTCTTTCCTCCCCTTACCTGTGGGACTCCCTCACACTCAGTATACCCCCAGCACCTTCTTTCCTCCCCTTACCTGTGGGACTCCCTCACACTCAGCATACACCCAGCACCTTCTCTCCTCCCCTTACCTGTGGGACTCCCTCACACTCAGTATACACCCAGCACCATCTCTCCCCCCTTACCTGTGGGACTCCCTCACACTCAGCATACACCCAGCACCTTCTCTCCCCCCTTACCCGTGGGACTCCCTCACACTCAGCATACACCCAGCACCTTCTCTCCCCCCTTACCTGTGGGACTCCCTCACACTCCGTATACACCCAGCACCTTCTCTCCTCCCCTTACCTGTGGGATTCCCTCACACTCAGCATACACCCAGCATCTTCTCTCCTCCTCTTACCTGTGGGACTCCCTCACACTCAGTATACACCCAGCACCTTCTCTCCTCCCCTTACCTGTGGGACTCCCTCACACTCAGCATACACCCAGCATCTTCTCTCCTCCCCTTACCTGTGGGACTCCCTCACACACAGCATACACCCAGCACCTTCTCTCCCCCCCTTACCTGTGGGACTCCCTCACACTCAGCATACACCCAGCACCTTCTCTCCCCCCCTTACCTGTGGGACTCCCTCACACTCAGCATACACCCAGCACCTTCTCTCCTCCCCTTACCTGTGGGACACACTCACACTCAGTATACACCCAGCATCTTCTCTCCACCTTTAAGTCAAACCTTAAAACTCACCTCTTAAATAAAGCGTTTCAATAGCTCAGACTCATGGCCACTGACCCACACCCACAGTCGCTCCTACCAACCATCGTGGCCAAGAACTGCCATCTACCGCACCTATTCCCTCACCTGCTGTCTCCCGTTGAGAAAGTGGTGCACCACGTACCCAGTATAACAGCCACCGGTGTTCAGCAGTCCTATATTCAAACATAAACCACGACAATCCAGTAAACAGAAGCCGTGGCACTCTCGTGGTCTGGAAAAAGAATTTGAATGTAATTGTGCGGAGATGGAGGTTTCGGTCGGCTTGCGAACCTTTAGCAAGATGACCGAACCGTCGATCTCCGCACAATGATTGGTAATATCAAACAATGTAGAAATAATAACAAATATTCAAGTCCGGGAGCATTTGGGAAACGGTGAGCATAACATGGTCTCATTTGAAATAAATGATCAAAAACCACATTACTTGGGTTCAGGGCCGCCGACAGGGGGGGACAGAAGGGACAAGTGTCCCGGGCCCGGTGATGGCAGGGGGCCTGCAGATTGTGGGGGGCCCCGCGGCCAGCGCTGCAAAGTGGCCCCGACCTCTGGCCAGGCCCGGCTGTCGGTCGCGGCCGGGCCCCTGCTTTCCATCACATGCAGGCCTCTTCCTGACTATGTGTCCCACGCCGAGCTTCCAACCACTGGCCGGCGCAATGGCCCCTCTGACGTCACCGCACCGGAAGTAAGTTGGGCCCCAGCTTCCGGTACGTGCTGACTTTGGAAGTTCGGCGTGGGACACAGAGTGAGGAAGGGGCCGGCAGCCACCGGGCTCGGACTGACCATCCCCACGGGAAGTCTACATTTTTATATATGTATTGGGGGTGGGGGGTCTTTTTATATGTATTGGGGAGGAGTGGGGGTCTTTTTATATGTATTGGGGAGGAGTGGGGGTCTTTTTATATGTATTGGGGGGGTGTGGGGGGAGGGGTTTGGTATGTATTTTGTGGTGGGGGATTGAGTCAGAGTGGGGTAATTGAGGGAAGGTTGGGGCGAGTGAGAGGAGAGAGGGGGTGAGGGAGGAAAAGAGGGAGTAAGAGTGAGACGCAGGGGAGAGAAATACATGCGAGGCGGGAGGGTGGTGGAGAGAAGGACATGGGAAGAGGGAGGGAAATAGAGGAGGCTCGTGAGGTGTGAAATGATGGGATGGGGGGGAGCTCGCAATACCACCGTGGGGGGTACCTGGACAAAACTCTTGTCCTGGGCCCCGCAAAATCTGGCAGCGGCCCGGCTTGCTTTCAACAAAGACCTTAAACTTTAAACAGGCAGATTAGAATAAACTGAGGTCTAATCTAGTAGTAATACAATGGGATGATGCTTTTGCAGGAAACATGTAGAAGATAAATGGTCAGTCTTTAAAACATTGTTAGAAAAGCACACTTATCAGTGTATACCCTTGGGTAATAAGTATAAAAGAAACAAGTCTAAACCAATGTGGCTAAATAAACAGGTAGGGGAGGAAATGGACAAGAGGAAGAAGGCGTTTAGATTCTTTAAGTCAGAAGGGACGGAGACATCGTATCAGAATTATAAGGAATGTAACAAATTGCAAAAGGGCAATCAAATTAGCAAAAATGGATAATGAAAAAAGGATTGCAATAGAAAGTAAGGACAAGCCTAAAAAGTTCTTTAAAGCAGCCGTCCAAGCTGCCTTTATTTTTTTAATTATTATTTTTTCCCTTTTAATATTTGTATCAATTTGCAAAAAGTAATTAGCTAAGTTGACAATCGATCTGTTCTCCTGTGATCAATCAGCGAAGATTTGGCTCGGGGGTTCACTAAATGTCTGTCAGTGCAGCAGAAGAGGACCAAAGATGCAAAATTATGCAGGGGAAGATCATGTGACCAGGTAGTCACTAGATACAATTGGTGCACTGCTAGAGAGAGGGCAGGGCTCAAAAAGGGGTGTGCCAGAGCCAGTTTCAGAAGAGGAATGGGATGTGACTTTGTAAATAGTTGCTATAGAAACAAATAATGTTTGATATATTAAAATACATAAAAAATGTAATTCAGAGTTGTTTTAAAAAAAAATGCTACAAGTGTTCTCATAGTGCAGAACTGATTTATTAAAAATCCACATGTAGGATACTGCTGGGTCTGCAACTTTAAATACCTTACTGTAATAACAAAAAAATTAGAAAAGAAAATATAGGACCCTTTCAGTGTGAGATGGGCAGGCAAATTATTGGAGATAAGGAAAAGGCAGAGGTATTAAACAAATGATTTACCTCTGTGTTTACCGGGGAAGAATCATATTAATGAACAATTGGTTAACCGAGGAAGAAGTTCATAAGCCTCTTGATAAAATGTAAGTAAATCACACTGACATAAAGGCGTGACAAATCAGCGTGTAGAGCTAACGGCGCGATCGGTATCTCTGGTCACTGCTGCTCGATGCTGTCCCTCAAGATTCGCGCTCCATGATCCAGTGTCTCCCCGTCTTGTGACGCTTCCGGTCTTCCGGTTTCGTAACTTCCGGTAATTGGAACGCAAGTATGCTGGGCACTGTACATCGGCAAGACGAGCAGACAATGGCAGCAATTGCGACTCAACGCGTTTCGTACGGCTTCGGCGTAGTCAGGAGTCATTAGATGACATCCTGTGCCAGTATCGAGCAGCAGTGACCAGAGATACTGATCGCGCCGTTAGCTCTACACGCTGATTTGTCACGCCTTTATGTGAGTGTGATTACAATCATTCATGTTATAAATTGATGAATATACAGATATACAGATCGCACTACGGTAAGCTCCATCTTTTCCTCCTGAGACCTCCATGACACTGGTGACCGCCTGAACGGATCACCGTCACGGGATCTGCTCCTACCCGTACTTACGCACCAAACAGAGTTTTGGAATTGCATTATTTCATATCATGTAACGTGAGTGCCCCACACAGTCACCCACACACTCAGTCAACTCAGTCACCCACCTAGCTGTCAAGGGGGGGGGGGGAAGCCTAACCCTGTCGTACGCCCCCCCCCAAATTACATCCCGGGCAACGCCGGGTCTCTCAGCTAGTGCTTTATATTTGGTGACATCTGTGCCCTTAATTCTGCACGTGCCTGACCTGTACAGACAGCCGTACAAGAAATAATCTCAATATTTCACACCTTTACATACGTGCACCCCAAAACTGGAACAACCTACCAGAGACTCTCATATCCACCACCAGCTTAAGTTCTTTCAAATCTAAGGCTGTCTCACACTTTAACCTGGTCTGTAACTGTTTCATACGCTCAGAATATATATTTTCTTTAACTGTGCACGCAATGTCTTGTATATAATGTATACCTTGTTCATTTATGTAACTGTACTTGTAACCATGTATTATTTGTCTTAGCTCTGTGCCCAGGACATACTTGAAAACGAGAGGTAACTCTCAATGTATTACTTCCTGGTAAAATATTTTATAAATAAATAAATAAATAAATACTAAACCAGGAACTTCTTTCTTCCAGACATAGTGAGAATATGAAGAGGAAGCAGCGCTGCATGAAAGGGAAAAGACGCAAGAATTCAAAAGGACGGAAAAAAGGGACAAATACCAAAATGCCGAACAGCTTCTGAGTGTCCATCGGAAAACCAAATGGTACAGAAATATACTGAGAAAAAATAGCCGAAGGTTGGGAAACCCATGTACACGCACAGATAATATGCACCCCATATACACGCATGGTAATATGTACCCCATGTACACGCACAGATAATATGCACCCCATGTACACGCAGAGATAATATGCACCCGCACAGATAATATGCACCCCATATACTGCTGCGGCCAAGTTTATTCGAGCATTTGCCCGTTCTTGGCCGCAGCAGTAGCCTGGCGCGCGCCCGAGGGTGACGGGCACGCGCCGAAGCAGCGGAAGAGCGCCCTCCGATCGGGGCGCTCTCCCTACCGCTGCCGGGTCCGCCGGGTCCCCCGGAACCCCTTGCCGCCGTCCCGCGATCGCGGGACACCAGGGCTCCCTCGGGTAGCCCTGGACGCGCGTGCAGGGGGCGCAGGCTCCCGAAGACGCGTGACCGCGCGTCGCACGCCGAGGGGCGGCCACTAGCAAGCCGGGAAATCTCCCGGCTTGCGGTACCGGCCACACTTTAATAAAGTGTGTCGGTAGTGTACACGCATGGTAATATGTACCCCATGTACATGCACAGTGATATGTACCCCATGTACACGCAGAGATAATATGCACCCAATGTACACGCACAGATAATATGCACCCCATATACACGCATGGTAATATGTACCCCATGTACATGCACAGTGATATGTACCCCATGTACACGCAGAGATAATATGCACCCGCACAGATAATATGCACCCCATATACACGCATGGTAATATGTACCCCATGTACATGCACAGTGATATGTACCCCATGTACACGCAGAGATAATATGCACCCGCACAGATAATATACACCCCTATACACGCATGGTAATATGTACCCCATGTACATGCACAGTGATATGCACCCCATATACACGCATGGTAATATGTACCCCAAGTACATGCACAGTGATATGCACCCCATATACACGCATGTTAATATGTACCCCATGTACATGCACAGATAATATGCACCCCATATACACGCATGGTAATATGTACCCCATGTACATGCACAGTGATATGCACCCCATGTACACGCAGAGATAATATGCACCCACACAGATAATATGCACCCCATATACACACATGGTAATATGTACCCCATGTACATGGACAGTGATATGCACCCCATATACACGCATGGTAATATGTACCCAATGTACATACACAGTGATATGCACCCCATATACACGCACAGATAATATGCACCCAATGTACATGCACAGATAATATGCACCCCATATACACGCATGGTAATATGTACCCCATGTACACGCACAGATAATATGCACCCCATATACACGCATGGTAATATGTACCCCATGTACATGCACAGTGATATGCAACCCATGTACACGCACAGATAATATGCACCCGCACAGATATTATGCACCCCATGTACACGCATGGTAATATGTACCCCATGTACACAGATAGATAATATGCACCCACAGATATGCACCCCATGTACACGCACAGGTAATATGCATCCCATGTATACACACAGATAATATGCACCCCATGTACACGCATGGTAATATGTACCCCATGTACACGCACAGATGATATGCACCCCATGTACACGCATGATAATATGTACCCCTATGTACACGCACAGATGATATGCACCCCATGTACACGCATGGTAATATGTACACCATGTACACGCACAGATAATATGTATCATATGTACATGTACAGATAATATGCCCCTCATGTACACGCACAGATGATATGCACCCCATGTACACGCATGGTAATATGTACACCATGTACACGCACAGATAATATGCCCCTCATGTACACGCAAAGATAATATGCCCCTCATGTACACGCACAGATAATATGCACCCCATGTCCATGCACAGATAATATGACCCCATGTCCATGCACAGATAATATGCACCCCATGTACACGTACAGATAATATGCACCCCATGTACACGCACAGATATGACCCCATGTACACACATATAATATGCACCCCATGTACACGCACAGATAATATGCACCCCATGTACACGCACAGATAATATGCACCCCATGTACATGCACAGATATGACCCCATGTACACGCACAGATATAACCCCATGTACACGCACAGATAATAGGCACCCCATGTACACGCACAGATATGCACACGCACAGATATGACCCCATTTACACGCACAGATAATATGCACCCCATGTACACGCACAGATATGACCCCATGCACACGCACAGATAATATGCACCCCATGTACACGCACAGATATGACCCCATGCACACGCACAGATAATATGCACCCCATGTACACGCACAGATATGACCCCATGCACACGCACAGGTAATATGCACCCCATGTGCACGCACAGATATGACCCCATGTACATGCACAGATAATATGCACCCCATGTACACGCACAGATATGACCCCATGTACACGCACAGATAATATTCACCCCATGCACACGCACAGATAATATGCACCCCATGTACACGCACAGATATGACCCCATGTACATGCACAGATAATATGCACCCCATGTACACGCACAGATATGACCCCATGTACACGCACAGATAATATGCACCCCATGTACACGCACAGATAATATGCCCCCTACGTACATGCACAGATAATATGCACCCCATGTACACGCACAGATAATATGCCCCCCACGTACACGCACAGATAATATGCCTGTAGCTATAATGAATATATCAGTGTTACCTCTTTTATAGAAGTTCCCAACCTCAATTATATGACGACATCCAAATCTTACCTTAACATACAGGTGACGTCCTCCTGGGGGGTACCGCGGCTTTCTATGTGACCTGCGCTAAATGACATGTTACACGTTCTGTTTTACTTTGTATACAAATCCAGTTTTTTTTAATTTTCTATTTTTATTGTGAAGTATAAAAGTGTGTTTTTGTGTCAGGGCTTCTGCATTCTGCCTCGGCCTATGAATTTGTGTCACATAACCGGATTGGGAATCACTGCTGTCCCTGTACCCCAGGGGTTCCCCATACCCCAGGAGTTCCCCGCTCCAGTCCTCAAGAACCATCAACAGGTCAGGTTTTCAAAATGTGCCTCCTTCAGCGCAGGTGGATGAATCGGTCCCTGCTTCAGCACAGGTAGCTCAATCAGTGGCACAGTTTTCACTGAGCCACCTGTGCTGAAGCAGGGATATCCTTAAAACCTGACCTCTTATGCGTTCTCCTTGGGAGGGGGTAACTATCCCCAACCTTGAGTCACAGTTCCAGGTCCTATAGCATCCCCAAGTCACCACAGGGACATCAAAAGCCGACCCGCTTACAATGCGCTTGACCACAGCCTATATCACTACATTTGAAGACTGTGGGGTTATACCACAGCTACTGTCCAAGGTGCCCCCCCTCTCCCTTCCCTCCCTCCCCACCTCCTTCCCTCCCTCCCCACCTCCTTCCCTCCCCCCCCCTTTTTTTTTCTTCTCCCATTTCGTTTTGTTTTGTGGGTGTATAGGATCAATGATATATCTTGAATTATCAACGACATCCAAAAACTTGTTCAGTTAATCTATTAGACTATGGTACGCCGTCCGGTCCAGTAGGGCTCGAAAAACCGGGCGGACGCATCCAATATATGTTATAAGTTTATATTTCATGTAGCCATACCACAACTTATATGTCTTGTTCTGTTGTATATTACATCTGTAAAACTCAATAAAAATTTAAGTTATAAAAAAAAAAAGCCAGACCTGTTGGGGGGTCCTGTTGGACTGGAGTTGGGGACCCTTGCTGTAGGGGATGATGTCTGGCTGAAATAACCCTGTATATAGCACTATCCTTTCACCTGCAAAATCAATGTATGATACCGGTTCAGTCTATGCGAATGTATGCAGATCTCAGCTGGGCTGTCCTTGTGGAATATTATTAATATACTATGTCTGTATTGGAATATTATTAATATACTATGTCTGTATTGGAATATTATTAATATGTTATGTCTGTATTGGAATATTATTAATATACTATGTCTGTATTGGAATATTATTAATATACTATGTCTGTATTGGAATATTATTAATATGTTATGTCCTTGTGGAATATTATTAATATATTATGTCTGTATTGGAATATTATTAATATACTATGTCTGTATTGGAATATTATTAATATACTATGTCTGTATTGGAATATTATTAATATACTATGTCTGTATTGGAATATTATTAATATGTTATGTCCTTGTGGAATATTATTAATATGTTATGTCCTTATTGGAATATTATTAATATATTATGTCTCTATTGGAATATTATAATATATTATGTCTGTATTGGAATATTATAATATATTATGTCTGTATTGGAATATTATAATATATTATGTCTGTATTAGAATATTATAATATATTATGTTATGTCCTTGTGGAATATTATAGAGATTTTCTTCACTGTGAAATGCAGGAAACTAGTTGTTCCTAGGTTATCTGGGGGGGGGGGGGGAGGCGGGGGTCACTAAATACTATAACCTCTATTCAATACAGTAAGTGGGGTAACAGTTAGGAATCATTTTTCATTCTCACCTAGATTTCTTCGGCTAGTTCTGGAGACATCTTCAAAATAAAACAGAATAGAGGTGTCCGAAGAAAAAACGACTGGAATTAAGCTGAAGCTTCCTAAACACATACCCGCAAAGACTAAAGGATGTGAACATGTGGGCACTGCAAGCACTTCCATCTCATCTAGGGAAATGCCAACAGGAACAAAGGGAAACGGCATTTAAACGGTTCCAGAATCAGGAAGAAAGTGATCGAATAGTTCTGCACAGAAAGGGCAGTGGATACATGGAGCCGTCTCCCAGCACAGTTGGTAGAGAAGGACTACAGTAAAATAAGGTGAAAATGCTTACACATAATGCTGGGATAAACGGGAAAAAGTCAAGTACGATGTCCAGGGGTAGGCAACTTCAGTCCTGAAGGGCCACCAACAGGTCAGGATTTCCGGATATCCCTGCTCAGCACAATTAGCTCAATCAGTCTCTGCTTCAGCACATTTGGCCCAATTAGTCCCTGCGTCAGCACAGGTGGCTCAGTCTCTGCTTCAGCACAAGTAGCTGAGATTGAGCCACCTATGCTGAAGCAGAAATCTCCTGAAAACCCGGCCTGTTGGTGGCCCTTGAGGCCTGGAGTTGGCCACTCCTGATGGAGACTGTTACAGTTACGAGGAGAGAAGGGCAGGCTGGGAGGGCCGGGAGATCCTGAGCCGCTGTCAGCTTCTCTATTTCCATGTTCACTGACCCACCGCCTCACACCCTAGCAGGACCCCCACTCACAGACAGCACTCACAACCCACGCGCCACCCGCCGCCTCACACCCTAGCAGGACCCCCACTCACAGACAGCACTCACAACCCACGCGCCACCCGCCGCCTCACACCCTAGCAGGACCCCCACTCACAGACAGCACTCACAACCCACGCGCCACCCGCCGCCTCACACCCTAGCAGGACCCCCACTCACAGACAGCACTCACAACCCACGCGCCACCTGCCGCCTCACACCCTAGCAGGACCCCCACTCACAGACAGCACTCACAACCCACGCGCCACCTGCCGCCTCACACCCTAGCAGGACCCCCACTCGCAGACAGCACTCACAACCCACGCGCCACCCGCCGCCTCACACCCTAGCAGGACCCCCACTCACAGACAGCACTCACAACCCACGCGCCACCTGCCGCCTCACACCCTAGCAGGACACATGCCTCACATTTTTACATCTGTTATGTCACCAAAATATACATTGTACTGTGGTGTGGTTACAATAAACCATTTTTAAACAACATCGTATTACATTTTATTCCGTCTTTCTTTTCAACATTATTATCCAACCTTTACAACAAATAGTCACCTATTGTTCCACCATTTATAAATAATACTACCTATTACGCATTTACATCCCGGCCAATGCCGGGTCTCTCAGCTAGTTCCTTATAAATAAAGAAAGCCCCAGTTCAGTTCTCAGAGCAATGATTAATTTATTGCAGTGGCCCAGGGTGCTGGGTGCTGTGCTGGGGCTGTTCAGGGTGCTGAGGCTGTGCTGGGTATTAGGTCTGTGCTGGGTGCTGTGCTGGGTGCTGTGCTGGGTCTGTGTTAGGTGTTGTGCTGGGTACTTGGGGCTATGCTGGGTGCTGAGTCTGTACTGTGTGCTGTGCTGGGTGCTGAGTCTGTACTGGGTGCTGTGTTGGGCCTGTGCTTGGGGCTGTGCTGGTTGCTGGGTGCTGTGCTGGGTGCTGTGCTGGGTACTGGGTCTGTGCTGGGTACTATGCTGGGTGCTGAGTCTGTACTGGGTGCTTTGCTGGGTGCTGTGCTGGGCGCTGTGCTGAGTGCTATGCTGGGTGCTGGGTGCTATGCTGGGTGCTGTGCTGGGTGCTATGCTGGGTGCTGTGCTGGGTGCTATGCTGGGTGCTGGGTGCTGGGTGCTATGCTGGGTGCTGTGCTGGGCCTGTGCTGGGTGCTGTGCTGGGTGCGATGCTGGGTGCTGGGTGCTATGCTGGGTGCTGTGCTGGGTGCTATGCTGGGTGCTGTGCTGGGCCTGTGCTGAGTGCTTTGCTGGGTGCTGTGCTGGGTGCTGGGTGCTGTGCGGGGTGCTATGCTGGGTGCTGGGTGCTTTGCTGGGCCTGTGCTGGGTGCTATGCTGGGTGCTGTGCTGGGTGCTATGCTGGGTGCTGTGCTGGGTGCTGTGCTGGGTGCTGTGCTGGGTGCTATGCTGGGTGCTGTGCTGGGTACTATGCTTGGTGCTGGGCCTGTGCTGGGTGCTATGCTGGGTGCTGTGCTGGGTGCTATGCTGGGTGCTGTGCTGGGCCTGTGCTGGGTGCTATGCTGGGTGCTGGGTGCTGTGCTGGGTGCTATGCTGGGTGCTGGGTGCTGTGCTGAGTGCTATGCTGGGTGCTATGCTGGGTGCTGGGTGCTGTGCTGGGCCTGTGCTGGCTGCTATGCTGGGTGCTGTGCTGAGTGCTATGCTGGGTGCTGGGTGCTGTGCTGGGTGCTATGCTGGATGCTGGGTGCTGTGCTGAGTGCTATGCTGGGTGCTATGCTAGGTGCTGTGCTGGGTGCTATGCTGGGTGCTGGGTGCTGTGCTGGGCCTGTGCTGGGTGCTATGCTGGGCCTATGCTGGGTGCTGGGTGCTATGCTGGGCGCTGTGCTGGGTACTATGCTGGGTGCTGTGCTGGGCCTGTGCTGGGTGCTAATATGGGTTCTATCCTGGGTGCTGGGTGCTGTGCTGGGTGCTATGCTGGGTGCTGGGTGCTGTGCTGGGTGCTATGCTGGGTGCTATGCTGGGTGCTGGGTGCTGTGCTGGGTGCTATGCTGGGTGCTGTGCTGGGTGCTATGCTGGGTGCTGGGGGCTATGCTGGGTGCTGTGCTGGGCCTGTGCTGGGTGCTGTGCTGGGTGCTGGGTGCTGTGCTGGGCCTGTGCTGGGTACTATGCTGGGTGCTGGGTGCTATGCTGGGTGCTATGCTGGGTGCTGTGCTGGGCCTGTGCTTGGTGTTGTGCTGGGTGCTTGGTGCTGTTCTGGATGCTATGCTGGGTGCTATGCTGGGTGCTTGGTGCTGTTCTGGATGCTGTGCTGGGTGCTGTGCTGGGTGCTGTGCTGGGTGCTCTGCTGGGCCTGTGTTAGGTGTTGCGCTGGGTACTTGGTGTTGTGCTGGGTGCTGGGTGCTGGCTGGGTACTGGGTCTGTGCTGGGTGCTGTGCTGGGTGCTGGCTGGGCCTGTGTTAGGTGTTGCGCTGGGTACTGGGCTGTGTGGAGTAATGGGGCTGTGTTGGGTACAGTACTTGGTGTTGGGTGCTGTGCTGGGGCTGTGTAGGGGGGCTGTGCTGGGTGCTAGGGCTGTGCTGGGTGCTAGGGCTGTGCTGGGTGCTAGGGCTGTGCTGGGTGCTAGGGCTGTGCTGGGTGCTAGGGCTGTGTTGGGTGCTAGGGCTGTGCTGGGTGCTAGGGCTGTGCTGGGTGCTAGGGCTGTGCTGGGTATTGGGGCTGTGCTGGGTGCTAGGGCTGTGCTGGGTGCTAGGGCTGTGCTGGGTGCTAGGGCTGTGCTGGGTGCTAGGGCTGTGCTGGGTGCTGGGTGCTATGCTGGGTGCTGTGCTGGGTGCTATGCTGGGTGCTGTGCTGGGTGCTATGCTGGGTGCTGGGGGCTATGCTGGGTGCTGGGGGCTATGCTGGGTGCTGTGCTGGGCCTGTGCTGGGTGCTGTGCTGGGTGCTGTGCTGGGTGCTGGGTGCTGTGCTGGGTGCTGGGTGCTGTGCTGGGCCTGTGCTGGGTACTATGCTGGGTGCTGGGTGCTTTGCTGGGTGCTGTGCTGGGTGCTGTGCTGGGTGCTATGCTGGGTGCTGTGCTGGGCCTGTGCTTGGTGTTGTGCTGGGTGCTATGCTGGGTGCTTGGTGCTGTTCTGGATGCTATGCTGGGTGCTATGCTGGGTGCTTGGTGCTGTTCTGGATGCTGTGCTGGGTGCTGTGCTGGGTGCTGTGCTGGGTGCTCTGCTGGGCCTGTGTTAGGTGTTGCGCTGGGTACTTGGTGTTGTGCTGGGTGCTGGCTGGGTACTGGGTCTGTGCTGGGTGCTGTGCTGGGTGCTGGCTGGGCCTGTGTTAGGTGTTGCGCTGGGTACTGGGCTGTGTGGAGTAATGGGGCTGTGTTGGGTACAGTACTTGGTGTTAGGTGCTGTGCTGGGGCTGTGTAGGGGGCTGTGCTGGGTGCTAGGGCTGTGCTGGGTGCTAGGGCTGTGCTGGGTGCTAGGGCTGTGCTGGGTGCTAGGGCTGTGTTGGGTGCTAGGGCTGTGCTGGGTGCTAGGGCTGTGCTGGGTGCTAGGGCTGTGCTGGGTATTGGGGCTGTGCTGGGTGCTAGGGCTGTGCTGGGTGCTAGGGCTGTGCTGGGTGCTAGGGCTGTGCTGGGTGCTAGGGCTGTGCTGGGTGCTTTGGCTGTGCTGGGTGCTAGGGCTGTGCTGGGTGCTAGGGCTGTGCTGGGTGCTAGGGCTGTGCTGGGTGCTAGGGCTGTGCTGGGTGCTAGGGCTGTGCTGGGTGCTAGGGCTGTGCTGGGTGCTAGGGCTGTGCTGGGTGCTGGGGCTGTGCTGGGTGCTGGGGCTGTGCTGGGTGCTAGGGCTGTGCTGGGTGCTAGGGCTGTGCTGGGTGCTTTGGCTGTGCTGGGTTCTAGGGCTGTGCTGGGTGCTTTGGCTGTGCTGGGTGCTTTGGCTGTGCTGGGTGCTAGGGCTGTGTTGGGTGCTAGGGCTGTGCTGGGTGCTAGGGCTGTGCTGGGTATTGGGGCTGTGCTGGGTGCTAGGGCTGTGTTGGGTGCTAGGGCTGTGCTGGGTGCTAGGGCTGTGCTGGGTGCTAGGGCTGTGCTGGGTGCTAGGGCTGTGCTGGGTGCTAGGTCTGTGCTGGGTGCTAGGGCTGTGCTGGGTGCTGGGGCTGTGCTGGGTGCTAGGGCTGTGCTGGGTGCTAGGGCTGTGCTGGGTGCTAGGGCTGTGCTGGGTGCTAGGGCTGTGCTGGGTGCTAGGGCTGTGCTGGGTATTGGGGCTGTGCTGGGTTCTAGGGCTGTGCTGGGTGCTAGGGCTGCGCTGGGTTCTAGGGCTGTGCTGGGTGCTAGAGCTGTGCTGGGTTCTAGGGCTGTGCTGGGTGCTAGGGCTGTGCTGGGTGCTTTGGCTGTGCTGGGTTCTAGGGCTGTGCTGGGTGCTAGGGCTGTGCTGGGTGCTAGGGCTGTGCTGGGTGCTGTACTTGTGTTGGGTGCTGTTCTGTGTGGTGGGTGCTGTGCTAGGAGTACTACTGAGTGCTGTGCTGGGCTATGCTGGGTGCTGTGCCAGGGGTAGTGGTGGGCACTGTACTGGGTGCTGTGCTAGGAATAGTGCTGGGTATTGGGTGCTGTGCTATGAGTAGTACTGAATGCTGTGCTGGGGCTATGCTGGGTGCTGGGTGCTGTGCTAGGAGTAGTGCTGGGTATTGGGTGCTATGCTGGCTGCTGTGCTTGGTACTGTGCTGGGTGCTGGGCCTATGCTGGGTGCTGGGGCTGTGCTGGGTGCTGGGGCTGTGCTGGGTGCTTTGTGCTGTGCTGTGCTGTGCTAGGCCTGCGTTGGGTGTTGTGCTGAGTACTGGGGCTGTGCTGGGTGCTGTGCTAGGAATAGTGCTGGGTGTTGGGTGCTGTGCTATGAGTAGTACTGAATGCTGTGCTGGGGCTATGCTGGGTGCTGGGTGCTGTGCTAGGAGTAGTGCTGGGTATTGGGTGCTGTGATGGCTGCTGTGCTTGGTACTGTGCTGGGTGCTGGGCCTATGCTGGGTGCTGGGGCTGTGCTGGATGCTTTGTGCTGTGCTGGGCCTGCGTTGGGTGTTGTGCTGAGTACTGGGGCTGTTCTGGGTGCTGGATGCTGGGGATGTGCTGGGTGCTGGGACTGTGCTTTGTGCTGTTCTGGGTGCTGGATGCTGGGGATGTGCTGGGTGCTGGGACTGTGCTTTGTGTTGTGCTTGGTGCTTGGTGCTGTTCTGGGTGCTGGATGCTGGGGATGTGCTGGGTGCTGGGACTGTGCTTTGTGCTGTGCTTGGTGCTTGGTGCTGTTCTGGGTGCTGGATGCTGGGGATGTGCTGGGTGCTGGGACTGTGCTTTGTGCTGTGCTTGGTGCTTGGTGCTGTTCTGGGTGCTGGATGCTGGGGATGTGCTGGGTGCTGGGACTGTGCTTTGTGCTGTGCTTGGTGCTTGGTGCTGTTCTGGGTACTGGATGCTGGGGATGTGCTGGGTGCTGGGACTGTGCTTTGTGTTGTGCTTGGTGCTTGGTGCTGTTCTGGGTGCTGGATGCTGGGGATGTGCTGGGTGCTGGGACTGTGCTTTGTGCTGTGCTTGGTGCTTGGTGCTGTTCTGGGTGCTGGATGCTGGGGATGTGCTGGGTGCTGGGACTGTGCTTTGTGCTGTGCTTGGTGCTTGGTGCTGTTCTGGGTGCTGGATGCTGGGGATGTGCTGTGCGCTGTGCTGGGTGCTGGGGCTATGCTAGGAGTAGAACTGAGTGTTGAGCTAGGAGTAGTAATGGGGCTATGCTGGGTGCTGTGCTAAGAGTAGTGGTGGGCACTGTGCTGGGTGCTGGGGCTATGCTGGGTGCTGTACTAGGAGTAGTACTGAGGGCTGTGCTGCGTTCAGTGTCTTGGGCTGTGCTGGGTGCTGTGCTAGGAGTAGTACTGAGTGCTGTGCTGGGTGCTGTGCTTGTTTCTTTATAAATCTGGTGCTGTTCTGCCCTCATGTTGCCGCCGGACACTTTGATACATAACCGCAGAGGTGACGGTCAGGTGGCTGCGACCTTCCTGTGTCCTTGCGCATGGGATCCCTGACGCAGGGAGCAGGAAACGGGCTCTTCCTTCCTCTCCCAGAAGAGGCAGCATGTGCTGGAACACACGTGTGCAGTGACAGCAGCTCGGCCGGCCGGCTAACCCTTCCGGTATACATGGAGTAACTCCCGTCCTCGAGGGTCGCAAACAGGCCTGGTTTTCAGGATATCCCTACTTCAGCACAGCTTGCTCAATTAGTGGCTCAGTGTGACTCAGCCACTAATTGAGCCAGCTGTGCTGAAGTAGGGATATCCTGAAACCCTGGCCTGTTTGCGGCCCTCGAGGACTGGAGTTGTGCAGGCCTGGCTCAGTAGAACGTGCCTTGTGTAACCTTTCTGTTACAGGATGTCCCTAGAGACCGGCCACATGTGGAGGACGGGGACACCTGGCTGAATCTGCACAGTGCAGTGCGTCTCCGTCACCAGGACTCTTATTACCGGAACATTCTGTCTGAGAACTGGCTGGAACAGAACAATGCCGCTGTGCCTTTATCTGGAGGGATAAGCGCATCCCTGACACCTCCAGATAAAAGCGTGAGTAATTGGTGCTATTTTTGGCCATATCAGTCATAGAGTGAAACCAGGTAAAGGAGCAGCCCATGGCAGTGCCAGCCTGGCACCCATCAGAGGCACAATATCTCCCTGCCAAGCTACATGGCTTCACACAGGCAGCAGCCTCACAGGGTCCTGACCAACCCCCCTTCCTGAATTAGGATGCAGCAATCCCCCCAAAACTAAAACGCAGCAATCCCCCCCCCCCCAAACTAAAATGCAGCAATCCCCCCCCCAACTAAAATGCAGCAATCCCCCCAAACTAAAATGCAGCAATCCCCCCAAACTAAAATGCAGCAATCCCCCCTCCCCCCCCCAAACTAAAATGCAGGCATAACATTCATGTTTCATTTTTCTCATAAACGTTTGTTTTTGCAAAGTTTTTTAGCTGGCATCAGCGGCTCCCATGGCAACGCAGCAACACGTGTGAAATCTGATTTATTTTAAAAAAAATAACAAAATATATAGACATTCTGTAGTATTAGATAATAGTGACAGTTTTTTATTTATTTTATTCAACTCTTAATGACATTTGTATTGAGTTTTAAAGCATCCCGTGATTCCTACAGCAGCTTTATCCCACCTCCCCAGCAGTGCAAGATCTTTGCAACACTTTCCTGTTTGTGATAATTTGTTGCCAATGTTCCCAGGCGTTTGAGCTGAGAACTGGAACAATAAATAATGTTACCTTAGTAATATCAGGATACATTGTAGCTGCTGAGTTACACTGACTGAAGCAGCCATTATGTTAGGCACACACTCCGGACTGTTACACATTTATAACAGGAGCACCAAACGATTGCCAGTTTATGTAAGACTATAGAATTGCCGGGCGCTTTACATATACAAATAATAAAATAAAATAAAAGGGGAAGTAGTAATATTGCTGCTTTATTGTGTGGGACACAGCGGCCATTTTAATCTTCCTGAGAGGGAAACGCAACTATAGAATTTTAAAAAGGTGGCACCAGGCACGGCTGAATACCCCCGCATGTGTTTGTTACGGCTAAAGATGTGGTTCTACCTACAAAAAACGCGTTATATCATAGGTAGGAACCGGGGGTCATCGGTGCTGATCCGCATTCATCTCAGTTCTGGGGACCCTCTGCTTCCCGAGATACTTCCCTCCCAATGTGCCCCTGTTACCAGCCCCTGCTGGGGAAAGAAAATGGAGTTTTAAATCACCCACAGCACGCGGGCCAATAGGAAGCCGCAATGTCACCCGTGGCAGCTCCCTATTGGCTGCCTGCCGCAGGTGATTCAGGAACTGCTGGCAGCGCCTACAGAGGTACCTCAGGGGGTCCGCAGAGCTGAAAGGAACGTGGCTCAGCTCCGGAGACCCCCTGCTTTCCACCTGCTGCACGCCAACGAAAAGAAGGGGCGTTCCCCCGGGCATGCAGCGCTCGGTAGAGGGGTGACTGCTCTGAATGAGGGGCGATGGCAGTCATATTGCTATCGAAGAAGTATTGTTCTGAATCTTCAAACTGTATATAGCTGCCATTATGTAACGCAGACCTCAGGCTGAGAGAGAAGTGACGCAGCACCCATATCTCTCCCCCAGCACTCATATCTCTCCCCCAGCACCCATATCTCTCCCCCAGCACCCATATCTCTCCCCCAGCACTCATATCTCTCCCCCAGCACCCATATCTCTCCCCCAGCACCCATATCTCTCCCCCAGCACCCATATCTCTCCCCCAGCACCCATATCTCTCCCCCAGTACCCATATCTCTCCCCCAGCACCCATATCTCTCCCCCAGCACTCATATCTCTCCCCCAGCACCCATACCTCTCCCCCAGCACCCATATCTCTCCCCCAGCACCCATATCTCTCCCCCCGCACCCATATCTCTCCCCCAACATCCATATCTCTCCCCCAGCACCCATATCTCTCCCCCAGCACCCATATCTCTCCCCCAGCACCCATATCTCTCCCCCCGCACCCATATCTCTCCCCCAGCACCCATATCTCTCCCCCAGCACTCATATCTCTCCCCCAGCACCCATATCTCTCCCCCAGCACTCATATCTCTCCCCCAGCACCCATATCTCTCCCCCAGCACTCATATCTCTCCCCCAGCACCCATATCTCTCCCCCAGCACTCATATCTCTCCCCCAGCACCCATATCTCTCCCCCAGCACCCATATCTCTCCCCCCGCACCCATATCTCTCCCCCAACATCCACATCTCTCCCCCAGCACCCACATCTCTCCCCCAGCACCCATATCTCTCCCCCCGCACCCATATCTCTCCCCCAACATCCATATCTCTCCCCCAGAACCCACATCTCTCCCCCAGCACCCATATCTCTCCCCCAGCACCCATATCTCTCCCCCAGCACCCATATCTCTCCCCCAGCACCCATATCTCTCCCCCAGCATCCACATCTCTCCCCCAGCACCCATATCTCTCCCCCAGCACCCATATCTCTCCCCCAGCACCCATATCTCTCCCCCAGCACCCATATCTCTCCCCCAGCACCCATATCTCTCCCCCAGCACCCATATCTCTCCCCCAGCACCCATATCTCTCCCCCAGCACCCATATCTCTCCCCCAGCACCCATATCTCTCCCCCAGCACCCATATCTCTCCCCCAGCACCCATATCTCTCCCCCCAACACCCATATCTCTCCCCCCAACATCCACATCTCTCCCCCGACACCCACATCTCTCCCCCAGCACCCATATCTCTCCCCCCAACATCCACATCTCTCTCCCCAACATCCACATCTCTCCCCCAGAGATGGACGGAGTAATAATGATACACATCTCTCCCCCAGAGATGGACGGAGTAATAATGAGACACATCTCTCCCCCAGAGATGGACGGAGTAATAATGATACACATCTCTCCCCCAGAGATGGACGGAGTAATAATGATACACATCTCTCCCCCAGAGATGGACGGAGTAATAATGATACACATCTCTCCCCCAGAGATGGACGGAGTAATAATGAGACACATCTCTCCCCCAGAGATGGACGGAGTAATAATGATACACATCTCTCCCCCAGATATGGATGGAGTAATAATGATACACATCTCTCCCCCAGAGATGGACAGAGTAATAATGATACACGTCTCTAACAGAGATGGACGGAGTAATAATGAACCACACCTCTCCCCCAGAGATGGACGGAGTAATAATGATACACATCTCTCCCCCAGAGATGGACGGAGTAATAATGATACACATCTCTCCCCCAGAGATGGACGGAGTAATAATGATACACATCTCTCCCCCAGAGATGGACGGAGTAATAATGATACACATCTCTCCCCCAGACATGGACGGAGTAATAATGATACACATCTCTCCCCCAGAGATGGACGGAGTAATAATGATACACATCTCTCCTCCAGAGATGGACGGAGTAATAATGATACACATCTCTCCCCCAGACATGGACGGAGTAATAATGATACACATCTCTCCCCCAGACATGGACGGAGTAATAATGAGACACATCTCTCCCCCAGACATGGACGGAGTAATAATGATACACATCTCTCCCCCAGACATGGACGGAGTAATAATGATACATATCTCTCCCCCAGACATGGACGGAGTAATAATGAGACACATCTCCCCCCCAGAGATGGACGGAGTAATAATGATACACATCTCTCCCCCAGAGATGGACGGAGTAATAATGATACACATCTCTCCCCCAGACATGGACGGAGTAATAATGATACACATCTCTCCCCCAGAGATGGACGGAGTAATAATGATACACATCTCTCCCCCAGAGATGGACGGAGTAATAATGATACACATCTCTCCCCCAGACATGGACGGAGTAATAATGATACACATCTCTCCCCCAGACATGGACGAGTAATAATGATACTCATATCTCCCCCAGAGATGGACGGAGTA